>NC_140969.1:47429124-47451624 GCF_056783735.1 Eptatretus burgeri
CATCGAGAGTTTTTGAGGGAGAATGCATCTTTTGTCAGAAAGCCAAGAAGTTTCTTCACAGACAGAAACCACAAAAATCTCTTGTACAATGGCAGGAGCTGCGAGCCGATGCCAGCATCAGGAATGCAGCTATGAAGAAAATGGATTGTAGATTGCTTACTATTGTCGGCAGACACCTCGTAGCAACGGAAGGGTACTATCATAGGTTGTGCTACAATTCATACAATGAGGTGTACCTGTTTATCAGGAGTGAGGTTTTCACCACCCCCCATGTGATGGTGATATCCAATGTCACATTTAAACTGGTTATATCCATGAAATCTGTTGTCATTGAATTGGTGAAGGACTTCTTTAATAAGCACCACCGCCGACGTCTGGAACGCGAGTTTGGTGAATCTCCAAATGTCTTCACCAATGAGAAAGGGAAACTTCTTCTCTTGCCTGACAACTTGCCAAGGCCTACCAGATGCTGAAAGCGGAGCTGCAGACCCTGAAATCTCTCACTGTAGAAGACGTTATTGCAAAGTCAGCCCATTAGGTGAGAGCAGACCTCAGAAAGCAAGATTTCCCCCAAGCCTTGCCACCACTGGTAGTGGAAGCAGAGGAATGAGGGTCCACCATCCCAGAGTCTGTCACCCTCTTTCTATGATGTTTGCTTACAGGAACCAGGGACAACGGCCATGCATCCCAAAGAGTTCAACGGCTTGCAAGCTCATTTGGTCGTAACTTGATATATGCCATCACTCATGTAAAGACAAAGCCACTCAAACACATCATTCTGCCATTTGCAGTCAATTCTCTGACTGGGAATGTAGATCTCATAAAGACCCTCAATCGACTTGGTCACAATGTGTCCTACTTGCACTATCCTACTCCGAGATGGAAGAGAGTGACACAGACAGCCCTGTGTCTGCAAAATCTCTCTATGTCAAAGGATGATGTTTATCTTCCAGCCAAACATCCATTCTGGAGTTTTCAATACCCTAGTCTGGGACAACATTGACTGACTTGAGGAGGCCAGCAGTGGTGAGGGAACATCCCACAGGGTCTACGGAATTGCTATCCAAGCCAAGGCAGTTGACATGCAGCCAGCCTTCCTCCTTGCCTCCTGTTGACAAGACAGAGAAGATGAGCATCAGTACTTCATCACTGATGCTGCCCCATATTCATTGTTGGGCAAAGAGAGGGAAGGGATCAACATACAAAATGGGACGAAGGGCAAGCATGAGGCCAATACCAAGTGGATGCACTATAACATGAGACAAAGGGGGACATGGTGTCAGCTGGTGTTGTTATGTAGTAACACTCAGATAAAACTGGGAGTGACCATGAGCTGGAGGTGTGTGGTAGACTTGAGGGAAGAGTTTGAGACAGAGTGGACATGGAAGCGGAAGACAAACTGATTGTCAGAGATTAGGGAGTTTGAGAACAGATGAATCTTGAGCTCTGCTGCAATTGTTAATGAAATTACCTTCCTTGTGATGGGAAGACTGCTGACACCATGTTGAGATGGTCATTTTTGACACCATCTTGTAAATCGATGTAACATTAGCGATATTTTCCATGATGCAGGCAGACAGCCCTCAGAGAATGGCATGGAAAATAGCAGAGTTAAAGATGATTGGTGAAGAGATTGCCACCTCTTGGGTATTTAAGTATTGATTCTGTAGCAGCGTAGAGTGGCGAGGAATTTTTCTAACCTGGTGGGAAGGTAGTTCACGTGCCGTCGTGATGTTTCACTGAGTGTGTAGGGGGGGTAGTGATAGGATGGGTGCAGGAAGAGTGTGGTTGGGGGTGAGGGTGGAGGGGTGCTTCATCCTCTTTGAAAAGACAGTTTAAATCCAGCTGAAGGCAGCAAGTATTCTTTTGGATTTGGATTCTAAGCTCTTGGAAACCAAGTCAAGTCTCAGAAAGTATTTCCATGTCACTATGAGGTTGTTGGTTAAAAACCCAAGTGGGTTACAAATGACAGTGAGGATGGAGTTGACTGCCTGCCCAGCCTGATCTCGCGTACATGTGATGTCATCTTGGGCATCGTGGTTGACTCTCAACGACCTCAGGGCAACTTGGAAGGGAACCAAAATGCTATCTATAAAGGAAAAGGCACCACAAGACGAAGATTCCGTTTCAGGAATCATTTTTAAAATAAGGCCTTGCTTCCTCTACCAACGTCGGTTTGGATGTTGGACAGGACACGGTGGAAATTGAGATGAACATTTTCAGCTGTAACAGAAAATACGTGACGTTTATCATTTGTGTACAAGATTATGCTGCCCCGGTTGCACATGACCATCGACGTCCGTTTGTGTTGTCGTTTTGACGTTCACGATGGATGGAAAGTTTGAACCTTGAGGTTCAACATCAGTGGCTAAAGCGTGTCACAAAGTACGTCAAATGCCTGGTTTGCATCCTCATCACAGTTTGCTTTGTTCACTTTTGCTGTCTACCCGGTGCATGATGTGTACTTCACACTACGCTGTCCGGTTGCACATGAAAAATCGACGTAAACCTGGTGTTGGCTTAGCGGTTCGGGTGGTGGCTTGGGATCCCAGGGTCCTGAGTTCAAGTCCCGTTGGTTGCTGAATTAACACCAAGGGGTTGACTCAGCCTGTCATCTTTCCGAGGTCGGCGAAATGAGTACCAGTGTGGCAGCCAAAAAGCAGCACACGAAGGGAAGGGGTATTGACGGATTTATTAAAATCTGGTCTTGGTGTGGCGCAGGCATGATGGGCCGAATGGCCTCCTCCTGTGCATAATTTCCTTGTAAATTCCTTGTATAATGTTTGACATTTGTCGGTGTGCAATCAAATTTAGTTCATGAGGAAGGAGCTTCACTTGCCCAGCTGTACACGGTGTACGAGGGACAAGATGGTGCAGGTGGTGTGCAGACCCGGGGCCTTCTGGATGCCTTGGCTCGGAATGAGAATGGTGACCACAGGCAGGCATTGGACAACGACCAAAACGAGCAGGTTCGCCTCGGGTACTGTCAGTTTTGAAATCGCCAAATTCTTTTGTTTTGCTTGAATCGTGAAACCAACATGTTGACTTATTGTGATGTGCCTTTCAGCCCAAATTAATTTTATCCTTTCTCCAACCATGTCTGACCATACATTGCTTGTCCACATGCTCTTGGGAAGATCACTGCTCAAAACTTGAGGCCTCATCAACTGTCGTGTAGCTGTCCAGTCAGCAAGGCTCCGGTCTGACATTTCGCCCACCAATTGGGTCTTTGTCCAGGACTTTGCAGGCAGGCATCATATGCTGTTTCATCATCAAAACATCAGACCCGAGCCTTGCCCACTGGACAACCATACTATTGATGCCCCCTTCAAGTTTGAATACTGCCTGTTCTTCATCGGCTCTTCGCCTGTGCTGTATTGAACTTCTACCCTGCCAATTCGCTCATACTTAGGTGGCAGCGTAAATGAAGGAAATGTCTTGTCAAATTATTTTTTTATTTATTGGATGGTGAGATTACTTGTTGTCTTGTACTTGCTTTATGAGACCATACAAGTTCAAAATATTTTAAATAAAATGCATTCTTGTGGTTACAAAATAAATTGGATTAATTAATTGAAGCTTATCTCTATGAGAACGAAATCCTGAAGTTAGAGGTAGGTGTCCCTGAACAATGATGTCTCCTATTATATTTGCTTGACCTGTCAATATGTACAGACTCTTCCCACAAGCCTTGCATCACCAAGACAACAAATGCCAAGTACGAGAGGGGGACCACATGCTATGCCACCACTGTTTTCAGGACAACAAACATCACTAAACCCTCCATGCCCCCCCCCTCACTTAATTCTACTCAAAATGGGGTCTACACTATTCTTGAAAATTTTGGTCACAATCAGTTAAATTGGTGAAATAGATTACCTTTCCTGCTATTTCAAATCCTCCTCCCCCACCCCCTCCCTTAACAATCGTGTCAGGTAAAGTAAGGGAGCATGAGCTGGAGCAGCGTGTCACTGCGTCCACTTTCTGCTAGTACTCCAGGGCCGTCGTTCGTTTATCCCCCAGGCAGATTCCTGCCCGATCCCCATCTCCTTGAGAGGATGATCAACCTGCTGCAACCACGAGGCACATGGTCGGCCCGTTTGCCTCCTCCACCCACAAGGCTCCCTCGCTGAGAGACTGGTGAGCAGGATCAGCATCAGGAAAACGAGCCGCATGGCCATTCAGCCCAAGCTGACGCTCATGGATTATGCAGGTAACAAGTCTCATCGGAGTCTCTCGGCAAACGACGTTGGACACAGTCTGACAAGCCATAGCCAAGGATTCTCCGAAGATACCTGGTTCCGAATAAGCTAAGTCTGCATCTCGTATCCTTTGTCAGAGTCCAAGTCTCACATCCATAGTGCTAGAATGGAAGCACCAAGGACTTGGATTGGGACTTTTGTCATCCTGCATAGGTACCGACAGCGCCACACCCCATTATCCACCGAGTCCATGACTCCCCAGGCCTGACTGAGACGTCCATTAATTTCTGGCTCACAACATGTGGAAACATGAATGTCACTGCCAAAGTAAGTGAATCTCTCCATGACCTCAACCTCCTTGCCATAAACAGGAACAGAATAGATAGCAGCATTCAAGAGGTCATTGAAAGCCTGGACCTTTGTTTTGACCCGGAAAATTCATAAACTCTGCGGCTCCGGCTCTTCGTTCAGTGCTTGGGGGGGCTCCAACGTCTCCATGAGGATATCCAACGTGTCCGCAAAGATGACTGCATCATCTGTGAAATCACGGTCAGAGATCCTGACATTACCAAATGATGCACCGCAACTTGATCTCTCCAACTTGATCCAGTCCAGACAAGTGCTTAAAAGTGTGGGGGCCAGTACACGCCCCTGACGAACTCCAGCAACAACTGGAAACAAGTCGGATATGGTGTCACCACATCTCACAGCACTCTCAGTTCCAGAGTACAGTTCATAAATCAGATTGATCAGTTTTGGTGCCACCCCATGAAGACTGAAAATCCTCCAGAAGGCATCCCTATTCACTTCAGCTGTGAGCAGCCCCTGCTGAAACTCCCCAGGGAGCAGCTCCCAGCCCCTGATCATAGGATCCCAAGCCCACCACCCAAACCATTAAGCCAACACCAGGCATATGAGTGACGAATCCTTGGTCTCATACGCTCGCTTCCCAGCGTGACCTCAATTATTATGGGAATCAGCTTGTTGGACACAGCTACAGCAACTACTTGGGCATGGTAACCATCAAACCGACCAGACCAATAGTAGGTGTACCAGCCCACCATGATCTCACAACTATCTGATGTCCGATCCTTGGAGAGTGCTGCAATACTGATGTTTCAAACGCTGGAGCTCAGGTGATAGCAGAGATGGGTGATCATCCTCTCTTAAAGTGAAGACATTCCAGGCACCCACCCGACGAGACCACATAAGATTAACGCGAGGAGACCACCGTCTTGTGGACGACCAAAAACGATCTCAAAATTGAAAGCTAATAACTTCATTTTTTTTTTCATAATGAACCCCTGAGGGGGCCTACGTTGTTACTACAAGGTTATCACTGAAACCGTTAGAGATCCCCCCCCCTCCCTGAGTCCTATTCCAAATCCCCCCCTAAGTTGTTACGAGATATATATATATATATATATATATATATATATATATATATATATATATATATAATTTTTTTTCACTATAAATGCACATGGGGCCTCCATTGTAGTTGCCAAGTCTGACGCTACCAAGATATAAGGGAACGGGCAGACAGACAAACACCAAGGAGCAACTCGCGGTCCCCCGCCTTTTGGGTGGTATGGGAAATAGGTCTGCGTAATATGAAAGATGAATCTTGAACGGTGTTTGAAATAGCACACACATAATCCAAGTTACTGTGATTGTTGCCAAGGCAACGATTCAGCCAATCGCAGCCGTGATCTAATCAGGTTGAGATGACGTCATGAGGAATAGTTATCTTCAATATGAAAGCTAAATGTTCAATGGGTTTTTGAAGTATGCCATATGGTGTACACAAAAGTACATGGATGGATGATCGGTCAGTCGGACGGAGCTCATTTTTACGTGCCTCATCTGCAACCTTGTCGGAGGGTGGCGGACAAAAATGGAGTGTGATAATAAGGGAAGCTTTGTATTTGTCGGCTTTACCTGTTGTGAGACTGGATATAAACCGCACGTCATGTGGATCAAAAACTCGATTTGATGACTTGCACAATTAGGTTTGATTGTAACGTGATCCACTGATAAACACATGGTTGCAATACACGCACGAGCTGTGCCCTGTTATGTTATGCAAGTCGATTTGTGATGAGACTGCTGCTGCGGTTCTATTTTATTGTTTATTTTATTTCCCCTCGTAGGATCAGAGGCAGAACAAGGTTGGTGAGGATCGGTACAAGGGAATATCAAAGAGGCTCGTGGTTGTGAATACAAAGGTAAACTTGCTGGTAACTGTGCCATGTTGTTACCTCCGCCACGAAAGGTGGACAGAGGTTGTGTTTTTACCCACTGTTTGTCTGTCTTTTTGTGAGATATCTGAAAGCAGGATATCTCAAAATGTTATGGACAGGTTATGACAAAACTTTGTGGATGAGTTTGGCATGTGACATGAACAAGCCGATTCGATTTTGGTCCAGGTTCAGATCCAGATCCCACTTCTCAGTGGGATACAAAACGTAAACTGTTCAGCCTGGCGGAGGGATGCGCTCCACCGAGTGCCGTTGTCGTTTTTCTCTCTGGTACATCAGTGACGAGAACTGAGTCTCATTACCCAGTCGAAACAGCTGCACTTTGAGAGAACAGGCTATGTAATGACAGCAGTGGCTAAATTGCTAATGCAAAGGGATTTGGGAAACCGCTGCAGCCACAGAAATGAATTTTAGAAAAAGTGAGTCATTGCGAGTCAAATAGTGCATGGAAATGTTTCGTCGCTTTCTGGGCAGCAGGCATGTGGGTATGGAAGAACAGAAGGGAATAAAAGTGAAAGAGGGAACGATAACAATTGCTTGGTAAAATATAACCACATGCCATGGTACCTGTATCAGAGGGTTTGTTAAATTTAGCTTGCAGTGAAAAAAACATGAAGGTAAGCATGCTAGTTACCAACAAAAGGAATTTTATTGGTTGTCATCATTGACCTTTCAAAACACATGTATCATTAGCAGCTATACACACACGTACACGTACACGTACACGTACACGTACACGTACACACACCCGAAATTTATCATTCTGGGAGCTTTGACTGCTTTTTCAAAACCAGATGTGGCCCGAGTGACATAATCGTGAAATGAAGCGATAGATCTATGAAGGGAAGCCTCAAAACGCCATTGACGCGCAACAAGCAGAAACACAAGCTATACAATATAGCATCTCTGGAACATGTTTCCAATTTTCATCTGTCCTCCGAAATCTAAGTATGCCATTAACTCGAGCTGTGCTATAAATGTACCCTGCCTTTCTCTCGGTCTCTCTCTGTTGTTTTTTTTTGTATAATGTTGGGATTGGTTTTTTGTGATTTGTGCAGAAGCCTCAATCGTGTTCAGATAACATGACCAAGCACGACATGGCTCGAGGGTACTTGACGCAGGTAAAATGTGCCCTGAGCCACCAAAACTATGGGACGTTCACCAAGGCCCTCCGCAGCTACAAAGAGACTGAGAACCTGCCTGCATTGCTTGATTGCCTGCGTGAGATCTTCGCCTCCGATCCGCGGATGCACTCTTTATTTCGAGGTTTGATCCGATTCCCGGTGAAGTTGCTTTTGCCCCTTTTTTTTGCAACGTGTCGGTGGAAAAAAAAAAGTTTTGCATCTGTCAGATTTGTGTTGAAAGCCACAGCAGGGTATTCAAGTATTCGTTCATAAAACTTTGATTTCTGAAGCACGGCTCTTTGCGTGTCCAGATGGAGTCGAATCCCAAACAAATTGCTGTTCTGATGCATTGTCACAAAGGAACGCTGCATTGTGGAGCGTGTGCCGGCTGTTTGGTCTGAATTCATTAGTGTTGAAGAAAATATAAAAATCCCTCCGTACTTTTTAAGAATGGTTGGCCTCTTTATTTTGGAGTTAAATATAAAGGTCAGCATACACATCTACGTACATTAAAGACATCGGTGTTTTGACAGATGCAAGTATGTAAACCTGGACATCAAAAAGGACACGACAATGATGTTCTAAACAGCCTCTTCCTGGGTCCACTTCTCAACTGTAATTGCATATTATGAAGTGAAAGATTAAAAATAACCCAAGTGTGTCCCTTCCCCTTTTGCGTCCCTCTCCTCTCTTGTTCTGTGCACGAGCCTCTCCGTTCACTCTTTGGCTCGGTGCACGAGCCCCTCCCCCTTCTCTCATTTGCTCGGTGTGTGTGCCTCCCCTTTTGGTTTTGTTTTTCACTCACTTGGTGCACCCACCTCAACACCCCTACACACCCCCAAGCTATGTTTTTTTTTTTTTTTCCTTTCTTTTTTTCCTGCTCACCCATTGTGCCATGCTGTTCTTTTTGCATGGTAACCTCTAGTACTGAAGGTGGACGGAGGTTATATTTTCACCCTTTTTTTGTCTGTCTGTGATCACGATACCTCAAAAAAGTTGTGGGCAGGTTGGGTGCGTGACTAGGATGAAATGGTTACATTTTGGTGAGATCTGGATCTGGATGCTGGGGAAAAAAAAAAATTATGTGATTTTTTTCATCATTGAGAGATGGGGCCAAAAACAATATCTAGTATAATATCTCAAAAAGTTATGGACGAGTTGTGATAAAACTTTCTTGATGGGTTGAGTAGGTTTTGGTTGAGGTCCGGATGCAGATCTGTCCTTTTCGGTGGAATACAAAATGTAAACTGTTCAACCTGGTGGAGGCACGCATTCCACCGAGTGCCGTTCTAGCTTGTGCATGTTTTTTGGATTTCCTTTGCAGATTTCTATGGTTTTGTTCGACCACAACACAAGCAGGCCTTTGAGGCTGCATATCAGAGCATCGTCGGGCTGGGCTCTGGGACTTCAGTGCAAGATGGCAAGTTGCATGCCCAGCAGGCACGTGTGCTTTGGAACCCGCTTCAGCACCCAACGGAAAACAGGACAAGTAAACACCAACCTGTTTATATTTATCTGTTAAACTGAAAGCTTCAATATAAAATTATACACTCAACTAGCTCATGACACCTACGAAGTGATTTTCATTACTTTTTCGTTTCTTCTTTGGCGTGCATGCCTTTCATTTCTTTTTAAATTGTTTACGAGCGTGGTTGGTACCATTGATGTATGTTTTTTGGCTAATTTAGTCGATGCTTACTGTCATGAGGTGGACCCTCTTGTATCGGGGTCAATGACGCAGGTCTGTGATCTGCCAAGGTAAACATGTCTGCGATCATTTGTAGATTGGCGTCATTGCTATTTATGTGCTCATTTCAGATAGCGATGTTGTTTTTCCATAACTTAACTTTGCCTTCCACTGATGTAATTGTTTCTGGAATGTACGAATTAATGGTCCTGATCCTCTTCAACTGGAATAGGAATACATTTGAGAAACAGTACAAGACTCCAAAATTTTGATGCTCAATTTTTCTTTCTGAAGAGTGTTTTTTTTAGCAATTACAGATAAAACTAGAAGGGCATTCGGTATAGCGCATACCTTCGCCACGCAATGCCTGATCCACGAGAACATATCGGGCCCAATACATTTTTGAGACATCGTGCTATGTATTAGTTTTGCCACGTGTCTGATGTTTCGAATGTTATCCTCTTGTCAGAGCATTTTATGTTTACTTCTCTTTTTCGCTCTGAGGGAGGTCTAACACTTGAAACCTCGTCTGCAGTTTCCTCCATCGGTAAACGTGCCCTTCTCAGCTTTTCGCCTTCAAAATCCCATCACTGGTTCACAAGGTCACAGAATTTTTTACCCTAACAGGATCCGTTGACCCCATAATCGACTGTCTATCTTTACATCACTATGCATACTTGTACCAAGTTTGACTTGGATCCCTTCAGCCGTTCATAAGTTATTACGGTAACAAAAACCTATCACGGACACACGGCCTGACAGCTGGCCCGGACAACCCGAAAACATAATGCCTCTGGAGACTTCGTCAGCAGAGGCATAATTACGATGTAAAGATGAACTGATTAGACTTTTGGGTCAAGGGGTCAAAGGTCAGTGGTCATGTCAGGTAAAAATGGTGTTATTGAGGTAGATTTGAACTAGACTAAGTACATGTACAATGATACTTATGTACAGATTACATATGAATGTCAAATGGTCTTTATGGTTTCAAAGATAGAGCAAGCAAAGACAGCCAGCCAATGAGCAGGTGCGACATGGTGGGCCGATCACAGCCATTATCGCCACTCTGCGTGTGCCACCATGGCCAATTTGAAAACTTTAAGAGGTCCAAGAAAGTGTTTGGACATGGGGATTCCAGTGCATTTTTTTTTTTCACAGGGTGTCCCAAAAGTCTGGATCGATCGGCAAAAACTTCAAAGTTTTATTGCAGTAAATGCTCACATTAACGGCCTTGGACTTCGCGACACTTGTTTATACACTGAATACAAGAACGTTGAACATTTCTGAACCTAAAACGTTTAAACACTTTAACAGTGGCATGTGTTATTGGATGCTTATCAGGATGCTTTCTCTTGAATTCGGCAGCAACTCCTCTATAAGTGAAGAATCCTGTCTTGCGGACATGAGAATGAGTTCAATTCGATCTTCAATTGTTAGTTTCAAAGCCATCTTGGATCTGAAAGAAAAAGAAAAATATCAAATTTTATATAAGGAAAATGCCTATGGATCCAGACTTTTGGGACACCCTGTATGTATGTATATATATATATATATATGTATGTATATATATATATATATATATATATATATATGTATATGTATATGTATATGTATATGTATGTATATATGTATGTATATATGTATATATATATATATATATATATATATATATATATATATATATATATATATATATATATATATATATATATATATATATATATGTCAGACGCACACACACACACACGAGCAAATACCACCCGTCGCTTTGCAGATGGAAATACTGGGTTGGAGGGGGGGTGGGTTGGGGAGAGAGAGAGAGAGAGAGAGATAGAGATAGAGATAGAGATAGAGATAGAGATAGATATAGATATAGATATAGAGATAGATGGGTGAAGAGAATGTAGCATGAGGTGAGAGGAAGGGAAGGCAGACGTGCGATGGACATGAATTATGATTCAAACTATCTCATCAAAATGATTCTGCATTGAATAACAGTGAAGATGGAAACAAAATAATGTCTGAAATCCATTTTCTACCGGTCATACTATAAACACTGCATGCCTGGTGTTAGCGTAGTGGTTAGGGTAGTGGCTTGGGATCCAAAAGGTCCTGAGTTCAAGCCCCGTTGGCCGCTTGAATTGATACACACCAGGAGGTTGACTCAGCCTGTCATCCTTCCGAGGTTGGTGAAGTGAGTACCAGTATACTGGGCCGGTGTATACCCCAGTTAAAATAGGTGTACCAGATCCCTGTGTCGTAAGAGGCAACCCTGGTCACCTCTTACGACACAGGGATCGTCAGGAAGGGTATCTGGCGTAAAACCTGTGCCAAATCAGTATGCGGATCATAACGGATGATCCGCTGTGGCGACCCCTAACGGGAGCAGTTGGAAGAAGAAGATATATATTGTTGCGAATTCGCGCCCGCCGGCGTGCGGACGGCCACGTGACTCGAATCGCGGCACGTCACCCACCGGACGGACAATTTAGTCGTGACCCTCTCGGAACCAACGTCGGGAGCTAGTCACGGGTGGGGGTTTAACCTCACCACGATCGTGCCAATTGCCCACCCGCGCAGGATAGGGTTGCTCGCCAAATTCGATGTACCTAAGTACCTGCGCGAATGGTTGACCAGGCGATCGCACCACGCCGCAGGCCGACTCTGGACACGAACCGCTTAAGCGGTCCGTTCCGTGCTACAGTGATAACCGAGCGGTGTTATCGTCGGCCTCGACGGTTCCGATTAATTATCGGGTGTATTAAGCCCACTACGAACCCTTTATGTGAAGCAGGATGGAGGGTCAATTAAAAGGAATGAGACGAAGCGAAACGGGAAAACAGTTCAACACAAATGCACATTTATTCCGCGGTACACGGAAAGCACGTATATACAGCCACAATAATCAAAATGCACATATAAAGCGAAAGCAAGAGTTAAACCGAATATGCGTACACACGGCAACACTTATACAGTTCTACTTTACAGACAGCGCCAACACACATTTACTTAAAAGCAAAGGAAAGAAGCCATCCTCATAGACAAGGGGGCAGATGGGGCCCGTGGGCCTTTATGGCGTGGGACTTGGCAGACCCAACGAGTCCCACGAGACCGTTGCAGGTTACCTGCACCCTCATGGTGCGATGGTGGGCGAGCTCTCTCCAGCGCTCCTTGTACGAACGCACAGGTCCGAGCGACACAGCTGGCAGAGCGGCGCCTCCAGTCCGCGTCCCTCCGCGAGGTCCGGACTCTCCTCCGACTGCAAGCTCCAACGAGCGGGTCGCTCTACGGACCACTTCTCCAAGACCCAGACGGGCAGAAGACCATGAACCGCCGACTGACACTGACACTCTCACCGACCGCCCTGACCTGACCTCCTCTGACCTGACTTTCTCTCAGCGGCGCCTCCGTGCGCCCTTTTATTTCCCCGGCACCCCGCCCCTCCCTTCGCGGTGCGTGGGGAGGGGGAACATTCCACGAGAGAAATCGGGGTGGGAGTTGAGTTCCAACCGTCATTCTTGTTTACCAGGGAAATCGGGGTGGGAGTAGTTGTTCCCCTTTTGTGTTCGTGGAGATGTTGACGGTTGCTGGCGGAGTGGTGAGGATGGCGTGGTTGTTGAGAGGCAGGTGTGGTTGTGGGTGTTGTGGTTGGTGGTTGTGTGATGGTGGTTGAGAAGTGGTTGGTTCAAAATAAAGATAGAACAGAAAAACGGCTATCTCAAAGCATCGCAGCCCGAATGAATCACATAAATTCCCTCGAGACAACGGATTTGGGGCTAACTACACATGTACTTAGAGATATCTCACCTACGGGCCTTTCATGGTGTAATGCGAATTTCCACAGCCGTAACAATATATATATATATATATATATATATATATATATATATATATATATATATATATATATATATATATATATATATATATATATATATATATATATATATATATATATATATATCCTCTTTGTCCATGGCATTCCAGAACGTCCTCTTCATGTGACGATCCTTACTTGTGCAGATGACTTTTGCATAGCAGCATAAGACGACACCATAAATACAACCACTCGCTTTATCCAACAATACATAATGCCAACACTGGCTCACACTAAACAGAATCAAGGTCTTGTCAACGAAATCAACAATCACTCTCTTAACCCCAGACAAACGTGAATCCAAACTACCACGCAACAAGCACAATGTAGAGCCAACAACTCACCCTAAATATTAACCTTAAAATACTTGGAATCGCACTTGACCTTCACAAAATGCATACAACAAACTTTGTAAAACTAAAGTCGACCAAATACTCAACGCACTAAAATAAAATCGTTAACCAATACCAAGTTTGATCAACAAAATGAATCTTTAACCATAACTGGCAGTTTATCTGAACCACTCTTAACTAAGCTAGTCCAAGTTGGGCACCCATCATATCCAAAGCAAATCCGTTAATACTTCAAATTATACAAAACAAAGCATTCAAAGTGATCACAGGCTTTACCCGACCCACCAACATAGATCATCTCCACGCCGAAACAAAAATACTTCTCCACACGACCTTTATCAGAGGCACACAATCCATTAATGCCATGTGAAGACTACAACACCCATGTCAACACTTGTACAATCACCCACCTCTTCTCAGACACAAAAAGGATCTCACCGGCAACTTACTCCAACAACATCCTTTCAAACGTGCCACCTCCACCTTTTAGACTCGTCTCGGAAAAACATTCACAATCGCATCACCACCATTGCTTTGCAACAACAGCGCAACAATAAATACTCAACGAACCACACACTGCGATTCATTAATCTGAACAAAACCTTCTGTACTCTTACAGAGTAACATTATCGACACCGTTCCAGTTACCACCCCACACTCAAAACCTATGAACACAAACTCGACCCAACTCAAAACCCAGTCTGCCCGCACTGTCATCTTGAACTTGACACTGTGCACCATTCAATTACACCTTCCTCTCAATTCGTACATTACAGAGAACTATTTAACAATTCATCTGGGGAATACGGTCGGAGTGGCCGGCTTCCTTGGGGCCGTGAGCTTCCGGTGAAGACAACTGGAATTTTTTATATGGAAACGATGTGGATGAATAATATCATTACAAACATGAAGAACAAAAAGAAATGCTCCTTGGCTCAGAATTCGATTTGGAAAACATTCTTGGAGACATCATGGAGGCATCAGGAGGATCAGGATTAGCCATTGAATCAACAAGTCGGCCTGGAGCAAGTGGAGACAATCGAGGTGGTATGGTGAAGCATAGAAGCATTCCATTACGTGTCAAAGTTTGAGTTTATACAGCCTGGATCAAACCGGTATTGATGTTTGGAAGTGAAACATGAGCAATGCAGATCGAAGATGTAAAAAGAATACAAGAGAGATGAGAATGATATGATGGATGAATGGATTGTCTCTAAAAGAAAGAATCCATCCATCCATCCATCCATTGGAACCATACTCTGTGCAGAGCGTTGGTGCTGCCTGAGCAGTCTCCTTGGCTGTTGAGTACAATCCTGGACGGATCGCCACTCCGACACAGGATACCAGCAAGCTGGCACTCATTTTGCCAACCTCAGAAGGATGACAGGCAGAGTTAACCCCACCTGGTATTAATTCAACAGTGAAGTGGGATTTGAACTCGGGATCCTAGGATTCCAAGGCCACCACCCGAACCATTGAGCCAACACCAGGCATAAAGAAAGAATGCCCACCTCAGAAATCGAGAATATATTAAAATCAATGCTTGTGAAGAAGAACCTATGAAGAGAAGACTTGGTTGGTATGGTCTTGTGCAATGATGGTCAGAGGATGGCGCTGTGAAGAAAACAATAAAGCTCGTGGAAGAAGGAAGAAAGCCGAAAGGGCATCCTAAAACATGGGATTGAAAATGTCAAATATGATATAGAATGTTTGGATTTGAATGAAGCTAAGCCTGGTGTTGGCTTAGTGGTTAAGCTGACTGGCTAAGGATCTGAGGGTCCTGAGTTTGAGCCCTGTTGACCGCTGAATTTACACCAGGTGGTGTTGACTCAGCCTGTCATCCTTCCGAGGTTGGCGAAATGAGTACCATTGTCCTGGTATAGGGGCACAGCATCAGCAGCATAGTCACGCCACAACAAAATGATAGCTACCCGGCAGCTGAGCTGCCATACGCAAGAAGAATAAAACTGATGCAATGTATCGATCCTGATGGAGGAATACCACCATTCAACCATTCCCTTGAGGAAATAAAAAGTGGAAAATGGTTGTAAAATGTGTTATTCATGATTATGATGCTATTTATACATTCCTCTTGTTTTCCCACCTTTGGAACAAACTCCCCTCCCACACTCTCTTCGATCCCACTCTTCCCTCCAGATCTTCAAAAGAGCTGTTCACCACCATCTCTTATCTTCCCCCATCCAAAACCACGATCTTTTCTGCCCCCGTTAATCCGGCCGAAACCCATCTCCTTCAAATTCCCTGCTTTCCTTCCTGAAAGTCCCTGTCGTGTCCATCTTGTTTACCCCGTGTACCCCACCCCATTCATCTCCCTTCCACAGATCTTATAATGTGTCTGTTCCCCACCGTTGTCCCTTGTTGTACGTTCTGCGTGTTCGCTCTTACACGAGCCTCGACAAGGTATAAAAAAAATACATGGAAGATTTGATGATCCGATGTGGTGATTCTCAATTTTTATGCCTCTGCAGCCGAAGACGTGTGTTCAGGTTGTCCGTCCGTCTGAGCGTGCGTCCGTTCTCAGTTTGTTTGTTTTTATCATTATCACGATAATTTGAATACCACTGATGGGATTTCAACCAAATGTGGCACAAGTATGGATTGCTGTACAAAGTTTAATGGATTACATTTTTGGGTTCAACACGTCAAAGGCCCTTTGAAGATCATTTTGCAGACCATAACCATAACCAAGTTCGTCATTACGTTTGCACTATTATAAGGGGGCTCATATAGTTTTTTTTTTGGACTCGTTCAATCAATCTTCTTTTTTTCCTCTTTATTTCATTTGCAGAAGAAGCTCCTCTGAAGATAAGGAAGATTGACCTGAAGGAAGCAATGGAGAAATCTAAGTTTGTAAGCCATGAGCAAATTCATGGACTTGACTCGATGATGCACCTGAACCATGGGGGTTCACACCTGTGTTCTGGGAGTGAGAGAAGCAAGACATTGTTGTGCAGCTCGGGTATGTATAGTTTCAGAGCCATATACCATTATGCGGTATCATTATGCGGACAACAAAACGAATTTCCATCCCGGATCGGTCGAGGCCCGGGTTACCAATGACCGCCACCGGTACCGGTGGTCAGCAGGGTACCAGTGGAAATTGTGCTACTGCTGGGCGAAGGAGGAGAAGGAGACGGGGAAGGCGAGTCCGGAGGCAGTGGGAGAGGGGGAAGGGTAGAAGTGTGGAGGTGAGAGTTGGAACTCTGAATGTTGGGACGATGACTGGCAAAGGGCGAGAGTTGGCTGATATGATGGAGAGAAGAAAGGCGGACATACTGTGTGTACAAGAGACGAAGTGGATGGGGAGTAAGGCTAGGAGCATTGGAGGTGGTTTCAAACTGTTTTTCCATGGTGTGGATGGGAGGAGAAATGGTGTCGGGGTAATCCTGAAGGAAGATCATGTCAAGAGGTTATTGGAGGTGAGGAGAGTGTCTGACTGAGTGAGGAGTGTGAATTTGGAAATTGAAGGGGTGATGATGAATGTCATCAGTGCATATGCCCCACATATGGGGTGTGAGATGGAGTATAAAGAAGATTTTTGGAGTGAGTTCGATGAAGTGGTGGAGAGTGTATCCAAGGATGAAAGAGTGGTGATTGGAGCAGATTTCAATGGGCATGTTGGGGAAGGGAATAAAGAGGATGAGGAGGTGATGGGTAGGTATGGTCTCAACAAGAGAAATGTGGAAGGGCAAATGGTGGTAGAGTTTGCAAAAAGAATGGAAATGGCAGTGGTAAATACGTATTTCAAGAAGAAGGAGGAACACAGGGTGACATACAAGAGTGGAGGAAAGTGCACACAGGTAGATTACATCTTAAGCAGGAGATGCAACCTGAAAGAGATTGGTGACTGTAAGGTGGTGGCAGGGGAGAGTGTAGCTCGACAGCATCGATTGGTGGTCTGTCGGATGACTTTAGAGGTGAGGTTGAGGAAGAGAGTGAGGGCTGAACCAAGGACCAGATGGTGGAAGCTGAAGGAGGAAGACTGTTGCGTGAAATTTAGGGAAGAGGTGAGACAGGCGTTGAATGGTGGTAAAGATGGGTGGGATGATTGGGCAACTACAGCAGAAGTGGTGAGGGAGATAGCTAGGAAGGTACTTGGTGTGACATCTGGACAGAGGAAGGAAGATAAGGAGACTTGGTGGTGGAATGAGGAAGTATAGGAAAGTATAAGGAAGAAGGGGTTGGCGAAAAGGAAGTGGGATAGTCAGAGAGATGAATAAAGTAGGCAGGAGTACAAGGAGTGGGGCGAAAGGCAAAAAGAGAGGTGGCAAAGGCCAAGGAAAAGGCATATGACGAGCTGTATGAGAAGTTGGATACAAAAGAAGGGGAAAAGGATTTATACCGATTGGCAAGACAAAGAGACCGAGCTGGGAAGGATGTGCTGCAGGTTCGGGTGATAAAGGACGCAAATGGGAATATGCTGACTGGCGAGGAGAGTGTGTTGAGAAGGTGGATGGAGTACTTTGAGGAGCTGATGAATGAAGAAAATGAGAGAGAGAGAAGGTTGGAAGAGGTGGAGATAGTGAATCAGGAAGTGGGGTGGATCGGTAAGGATGAAGTGAGGACTGTTATGAAGAAGATGAAAAGTGGAAAGGCGGTTGGCCCAGATGGTATACCAGTGGAGGCATGGAAGTGCTTAGGAGAGATGGCAGTGGGGTTGTTAACCAGATTGTTTAATAAAGTCTTGGAAAGTGAGAGGATGCCGGAGGAGTGGAGATTAAGTGTACTGGTTCCGATTTTCAAGAACAAGGGTGATGTGCAGAGCTGTGGAAATTACAGAGGGATAAAGTTGTTAAGCCACACCATGAAGGTGTGGGAAAGAGTAGTGGAAGCTAGGTTGGGAGGAGAGGTGACGATCTGTGAGCAGCAATATGGGTTTATGCCAGGAAAGAGCACCACTGATGTGATGTTTGCTTTGAGAATGTTGATGGAGAAGTATAGGGAAGGCCAGAAGAAGTTACATTGTGTGTTTGTGGATTTAGAGAAAGCTCATGATAGGGTGCCAAGAGAGGAGTTGTGGCATTGTATGAGGAAGTCGGGAGTAGTGGATAAGTATGTGAGGATCGTGCAGGATATGTTTGAGGACAGTGTGACAGCGGTGAGGTGTGCGGGAGGAATGACGGACCGGTTTAAGGTTAAAGTGGGATTGCACCAAGGATCGACTCTGATCCCTTTCCTGTTTGCAATGGTGATGGACAGGTTGACGGATGAGATAAGACTGGAGTCTCCATGGACTATGATGTTCGCGGATGACATCATGATCTGTAGGGAGAGTTGGGAGCAGGCTGAGGCGAGCCTCAAGAGGTGGAGGTACACACTGAAGAGAAGGGGAATGATAGTCAGTCGGAGTAAGACTGAGTACATGTGCGTAAATGAGAGGGAGGGTGGTTGTATGGTGCGGTTGCAAGGAGTTGAGGTGGGGAAGGTGGATGGGTTTAAATACTTGGGATCAACTGTCCAAAGTAACGGAGAGTGTGGTAGAGAAGTGAAAAAGAGAGTGCAGGCAGGATGGAGTGGTTGGAGAAGAGTTGCAGGAGTGATTTGTGACAGAAGGGTAGCTGCAAGAGTGAAGGGGAAAGTATATAAGACGGTAGTGAGACCAGCTATGTTGTACGGTTTGGAGGCGGTGGCGCTAACAAATAGACAGGAAGCGGAGCTGGAGGTGGCAGAGTTAAAGATGCTGCGATTCTCGTTGGGAGTGACGAGGATGGACAGGATAAGGAATGAGTATATTAGAGGGACAGCGCAGGTCGGACGGTTTGGAGACAAAGTGAGAGAGGTGAGATTGAGATGGTTTGGACATGTGCACAGGAGGGAGGCGGAGTATATCGGGAGAAGGATGTTGAAGATGGAGCTGCCAGGCAGGAGGAAAAGAGGAAGGCCAAAGAAGAGGTTCATGGATACGGTGAGGGCGGACATGCGGGTGGTTGGAGTGTCAATGGAAGATGTGGAGGATAGAGCGAAATGGAGACGGTTGATCTGCTGTGGCGACCCCTAACGGGAGCTCGCCGAAAGAAGAAGAAGATACCATTTATTCATATGTCATAAACAATTATGATCATAAACAATTATGATGCGTTTCTGTGAGGTATATCGGTCATAATCAGTGTCAATGTGGAGGAAAAAAAATGGTTCGAGTTGGGAATATTCGTTTCATAAGTGAAGGCGCAACCTCCTGGGATAGCTGCCCAGCAGGCAAGACTCAGGTTAGATTTTTCCGATCAACAAGTGAAGACCATTCTGTTGGCAAAACGTTGCTGGACAGCGATGATAGTTTCTTTTGTACACGCTGGAAGGCTCATGCCGGAGCTGTGACGCAACTCATGCACACATGCAGACAGATACATGAAACACCACCAGACTTTACTTTCGCATAAACACAGCCGCTGAGATTGGGGGAAGAGACGCCATTTCGTACAGCACTCTGGATACCAGGGACGTCATCTTTATGATCTCGCGATGGATAATACTGTAATACCATTGTTTTATCATTTGTATTAATTGTCAGGCTTATGACTGCTCTTAATAATTGCATATACTCTACACATGTATGCAATGAAGATGTCACGTAATTATTATTAATCATAATTTATTTTTGGATATAAAATTGCGAAACATAATGCTTCTGATGCATGACGTTTGAGTCGTTTTTCTCTTGCTCTTTGCACCAATCCACAAATTTCCTTTAATGCACAGTTTCTGACAAACGGTGGGTTATCCGTAGTACTTATGGTTCTGTGCAAGTACTTCGCATAAGTGTGAATAGCTGGTATGAAGGTAGAAATTAGATTTGAGTAAAAGTATACACTTTAGTGGAGGTAGGTTGCTGCTGGCATCATTTGTTGAAGTTGTGACCTTGATGGGAGCAATATTTTCTGGGTTTGCCAGCATTTGGGAGAAATATTTGTGCTGCTACCCCGGCCAAGCTTCGAATTCATGCCCCAATCTATGGCACCCCGCAGCAGAGTGACAACATGCCCAGGGTTTGTTCTCAACCCCAGAAATTGCTTCAGAAGAACCGACGCTGGAAAGAGAGTATGCGAATGGATGGGTTGGATGTCATGGGTTGTGCTGCCTTCTTGTTGGCAACATTTTGGTGCCAATCACACATTTCACTAAGGCAATTATCTTAAGAATTGACAAAAGTGTCAATTGGCACCACCTCTAGACCAGATTGGGAAGATGAGTAAACCATTTGGGTTTTTTAAAAAAAATTAATTTGTTTTAAATAATTAATCAGATCAAAAATTAAAAAATAAATTTCCAAATCCTTCACGTTGGCACCTTTACTCGGCTTTCAACACACAACATCGAGGATGCTTTCCTTCCTTCATTGTCCTCATCCCTCGGCCACCTAAACATTTTTAATATGTTGTGTTTTAGGAACATGTTCTAAACATAAAAATAGTTGAAACAATGTTGATTTGTTGCTCTGCTATTGTCAGGATATTGTCCTTGTGTAATCTTGTTTTTGTACAAATTGATATTGGATGTCCCTTAAATCTTTGCTCCTTTGCACTTTACTTCTTTTGTCCATGATCTCCAGCCCTTTCTGTCTTTATTTCTTTTTGTCTCCATACTGTCAAAGTGCAGGTTCCAAAGCCTCAGACAAACGACAACTGCCCTTTGGGGATCGACGGCTCAGTGGTTGCACAAGCTATGCAGACGGTGCAACAGTCACTTTACAAAAGTTACGAAAGGCCTTAAATCCTGACATCTTCAGTCAGGTTGAATTGGCTTTGCAGAACTACAGGCAAACGGGTGATCTGGAAGTGATGCTGGGAATTCTGGCTTCCCTCCTCTCACAGAAACCCACCACTGTTTGCCTGCTCACAGGTAAGCAGGTGATTATAAGGTGTACACATTGCTTCAATTTGCAGGAGTGTGTGTTCAACATCTTGTCCTGTTTGCTCAGCAGATTTTGCACCATTTGTGCTGCCACAGCACCAGGGAAAGTTTGAGTTGTTGTGCGATAACCTCACGGGAAAGAGCTGCAGCGCAGACTTGAAAAATTATTGCACGAAAGAAGAGCCTAAGCCATGCTGTTCGGGCAAGTACAACGTGAAATAATTTCCACATTACGCATGGTGGTTGAAAGCAGATTAAGAGCTGCTGTTGTTTCATTTTATCTTTCATCATAATAAAGTGACTGCAGTATTTGCTTGGACCTTCTTGCAACTGCACGGCCTTGCGTGCTTATCGAAAATTCTCCAGCTGTGCATGGAAGGATTATTATTATTATTATTAATGTAATATTTTTATTATTATTTTGTTATAATCTACATGCTTGGTTACATATGTATCTTAACCTCAAGTACCATTTGCTCAGTGCTTCACTCCTTGTGCGAGACACGCACTGCAGGTAGTGCATGGTTTCTGTGCTGTGATGTGTGCTCCGTTTGGTACCTTTGTGTAAGTGAGAAGTGCTTCCTGTTGAGTGTCTGCCATGTTTTGCTAAACTGTACCTTTGGCTCTGAATGCATTTTGGATACTCTTGATTTACCTGTAAAACGTTATCCATCTTTATTTATTTTCTATTATATGTGTTATTTCCTTTCTTTTTTTTCTTTCATTCTTGGCAATAATCGAACTTTCCTCTGATTACACTAACCATGCCAATTACTGTTCCAGCTTTCCTGTCTCATTTTGTTCAGATTATTTTTTTTTTCCCAGATTATCTTTTCTCTCTTTTTATTCTTATCCTTATTTACATTCCTGTTGAAATTGTCTCTACCACATTTTATTTCTTGCTTTTTAAAAATATATATTCTATAAATATCAAGGATACTGTGCACGAAGCATGAAGAAAGTTAGAGAGTCTTGAGTGAGCGAACGGAGTTGAGCATCTACTCGTGTCAGACACGGGCCAAAATGTACTTTTTGGTACCTTCACAGACGAGGGTGAAGTTATCCATTTTGGTAATTTTTAATATTTTTGTATAAAGAAAGACTGTTTCGAATTTAATGACAAGATC
>NC_140969.1:47456624-47464124 GCF_056783735.1 Eptatretus burgeri
CTGAGCTATAAATTGTCGTGCATGGGACGCTATGGTCATCTGTTTCGGTTAACCCGTTAAGAGTTAAAACTGCATGTTTCGATTTAAAAAAAGAAATAACATTTCTGCATTAGGTTTCATCACGCGGCCAAGTTGTATAACGAAATACTGGCTGGAGATCGCGTCGGACGAAAATTTTCAAAATTGATTCACTTCCGTAATCAGTAAATGTTTCTTTATGCCGAATTAGTAAACATGAGTCCGTTAGCCTAGTTGGTTCTATTTTGAGACTGTGATTTTATCGAGATTACGACTTCCTCGTGATAATGTTGTACGCTCTGAGACCTTGAGAGCCTTTCAGGCCGCAGTGTATTGTAGGACTTGTAAACGTGCCATGTCTTTATCATTGATGAATGCATTTTATGGATAATAAAGGCTTATTTTAGATTATATATATAATTGAAGACTATTAGTTTTGTTGAGTTTCTCCGAAAGTATGTTTGTCATTTGTTGACATTGGTTAAATGTCATTGGAATACCTTCAAATCCAATTCTATATCGCATGTTCCTATTCATTCTCTTATCGGAGTCTGGGCTAAAAGGACTAAACATGGATAGCAGGCTGGCTGGCTGGTGAGGACAAATCAGTAACGTGCAGGGAAGCTAGTGGACTCTTTCGTGGTGTTGTAGAGCAAGATTGCAAGCACCAAGGACCTGAAGACTCAGACTTTCATCCTCCTGCATAGGTACCGGCAGCACCACACCCCGTGATCCAGTAAATCCATGACTCTCCAGGCCCGACCCAGACGTCTGTTGACCTCTGGCTCACAGCCAGCAGAAACATGAATATCACTGCCAAGGTAAGTGAATCTCTCCACGACCTCAACATCTTCACCACAAACAGGTACAAACAGAATAGCAGCATCCAATATGTCATTGAAAGCCTGGATCCTAGTTTTGACCCAAGAAACCCGTAATCCCAGCAGCTCGGACTCCTCATTCAGCGCCTCATGGGTCCCCAAAAGGATATCTCGAGTCTCCGCAAAGATGACTGCATCATCTGCGAAATCAAGGTCAGAGATCTTAACATTCCCAAACGATGGATGGAGGATATTGGAGAGATCAAGCTGCAGTGCATCGTTTGGGAATGTCAAGATCTCTGACCTTGATTTCGCAGATGAAGCAGTCATCTTTGCGGAGACTCTGGATATCCTTTTGGGGCCCTCAAGGTGCTGATGAAAGAGTCTGAGCTGCTGGGATTTTGGGTTTTCTGGGTCAAAACTAAGATCCAGGCTTTCAATGACATCTTGGATGCTGCTATCTTATCTGCACCTGTTTGTGGTGAGGATGTTGAGGTCACGGAGAGATTCATTTACCTTGGCAGTGATATTCATGTCTCTGCTGGTTGTGAGCCAGAGGTCAACAGATGTCTGGGTTGGGCCTGGGGAATCATGGATTCACTGGGTCATGGGGTGTGGCACTGACGGTACCTGTGCAGGAGGATGAAAGTCTGAGTCTTCAGGTCCTTGGTGCTTCCAGTCTTGCTCTATGGATGTGAGACTTGGACTCTGACCAGGGATCTGAGACGGCGACTGAATTCCTTTGGTACCAGGTCTTTTTGGAGAATCCTTGGCTATCGCTGGTCGGACTGTCCAACGAGCGGTTGCTGAGAGTGACTCAAATGCGATTTGTTACTTGTATAGTCCGTGATCGTCAGCTATGGACACGTGGCCCGTTTTGCTGACGCTGATCCTGCTCACCAGATTCTCTCAGTGAGGGAGCCTCGTGAGTGGGGGATGCCAATGGGCTGACCACGTTCCTCATGGTTGCAGCAGTTTGATCAGCATCTCGAGGAGATTGGGATGAGCCAGGCATCTGCCTTTAGGGATGGCCAGATGGAGGCTCCTGGAGTACCGATGGAAAGTGGACGCTGCATCACACTGCTTCAGCGCATGCTGCCATACCTGACCTGATCTGTTCTGATTGAGCTAAGAATTCTGAATTATGCAGCTTGCATTTTCAAATTGCTTTTTTCTTATTGCTTGGTTAAATTTGTTTGGATTTAACAAGGTTGGTATCTTAAATGACTTTTGTTAAATTTAAAATTCCTCTTCATAAGACCACAGTACTGTAAAATATAGCTGATTATGGCTTTCTCATTGAATCAAAAATAAACATGGTATAAGTTTACAATGAGGACCTGGGTTCGAATAAACGACTAAAATTAACTGAAATTCTCATCTGCTGTGGTGAGGATCAGAATCTTAATGATTGCTGTTCATGGTGAAAATATCAAAAAAATTTTAAAGTTTAAATTGTATCATATCGACTGCAATCTCATCTCCAGGTGGCAGGTAACACCACATTCCCAGTCATATTTGTGAAATCTGTTATAGGTGGAGTTTCGCATGGGTTGGAGACTCACAATGAGAAGCGAAAAGCAGCTACAACTAACGTGGAATCAAACTCATTGCCATCTGGACCTTGTCAAAAGGCGGTGAAGATGGGAGAATCAAAAGGATGCCAAGAGACTCGAACACAGAGCAAGGAGGAACCTGACCCGAACACCTCCAGGTCCGATGAGGAATGGAGCACCATTCACAAGAATCACCCTGAATTCTGCTTGGAATATGACGAGACCTTTGGTATGAGGAATGTTGATAATGACTTGTGAGAACAACACAGACACCACAAAATGATTATCCTTTATGTTGTTTGACCACTTTGCTTGTTCACAAAGCTCGATAATTAAAATCTTCAACTGTAAAGGGAGGAGGTGGTGAGGAAAAGGGGAAATAAAACAATGCTTGTAGTCTATAACTGTAAATAGCTTTTGTAGTTATCAGTTATGAATTTATTGTATCGTCACAATTGCTAATTTTTAAGTGTGTGTGACTTTGTACTTGTTTTCCTTACTGCTATAACATGGAGCATTGTTCTGAGTTAGCTCAACAAGCTCAGCTGCACATATGTAGTCCGTTGACCGCATGTTCAACTGATATAATTAATTGACCCCTGGTAATGGACATGAGTACGACTATGACTTTAATGGTCACAGTTCTCACTTTCTTGTATAGTAGAGACATTTTGGCATGAATCTCATGAAGCAGCTGGCCAGGCATGATGTTCGAATAATTGGCAAGAATTTGCAATCTGTTCATGGTGCTGGCAAAAACTCTCCTCCTCCTTTATGAAGGGCATCCTGGGATATTTAACGTCAATCAGCGGACCAATGCTGGCAGAAGGTTTCTCTGACTTGACATCCATCCGATGGATGAAGCACACGATCACATACAGTACTTCGGCCTGCATGAAAAACACCCAGATGGCGGTTTATAGATGGGTCAAAATTCACACTCATGCTAGACAGCTCAAAGGTGAAGTAAACCTGAGACAGACGGACTTTGGACGTCAAACCATTTTGGAGGATGGCTATGGGTCGACATCTTCACTGGGCAAAGCCAAGATGGAGGCCTGAAGCACCTTTGCCTCCAATTCTTTGACTAAGGTTCATCAAACCACCCGGTGCACTTTCAACACAGCCAGTTGTTGAATGCAGCTTTTTGGAATCTGCTGAAAGAGATAGGAGTGGTGTGTGTCGGAGTGGTGCTGAGGTGTCGTCAAACAGACGGCAATCTCCACCGTTCAACCTGAGGTGGTCCCTTCGAGTGGGTGCTTATGACCTATCCCTAAGAGAGGATGATCACCTGTCTCTGCTGTCATCTGAGCTCCAGCATTTGGACATCGGTATTGCAGCACTCTGAGGTTCAGAGACTGGATGGTGATGAGTTCATGGCAGGTGGTTAGACCTACTACTGATCTGGTCGCTCTGATGGTTACCATTACCAAGGAGTTGCTGTAGCTGTGTCCAATAAGCTGATTCCAATGATAATTGAGGAAACACTGGTCAACGAGAGTATTATGAGACTAAGGATTCGTCACTCCTTGGGTGTCATTTCCCTGGTCTCTGTATATGCTCCGACTGAGGTGAGTGATCTCACTGTGAAGGGAGCATTCTATGCCACACAGGTCTATGGTTGAGCGGTGCCCCAGGTGAGATACTCTGCTCGTATTGGGTGGTTTCAACGCATCTATTGCCACTGATAGGGATGGTTTTGAGACATGGGTCAAACTGTGAACCAGAAAAGCACCAAGTTCCTTGACTTTGCAAGAAGTCATGGACTTAGGGTGGCTGGTTCATGATTTCGGTGCCCACGGGTTCATCGCTGGACTTGGTATTTTAACGCTGGCGGTGTGGCAAAGGAGATTGATTGTGTGTTTGTTCATGGTCGCTGGGGGATAATTCTGAACTGCAGGGTTTACCAGAGTGCTTAGTTCCTCAATGCCGACCATAGGCTTGTTGTTGCAACTCTGAAGTTGCACCTTAAATCCAGGAGAATGGTGCCATCCCAGCCTTGGCCTGATGGTGGCAAACTCAGGGATGAGAGTGCAGCTGAGGAATTGGCAAACAGGCTGAGTGGACATTTGGGGTGTCTCGGTGCTTTGGGGAATCCTGAAGAGTTGTGGAGTGCATTTAAGACTACCATCCTTGATGTTGCCAGTGGATGTCTTGGAACCCACCATCAGGTGAAGAAGAACTTGTCTCCCAAGGGACACGGGATACCATTGACCATAGTCGCAGGGCCAGGCTTAATGGCAGAGCTGACTTGTTCAAGGAGTTGAGGCGTAAAACTGTGCGTGCGATAAGGGCGAAAAGGAGCTATATATGCGAGGAATCTCAGAAAGGGTAGAGCATCACCTGTGGTCAAGTGATTCTCGTCCTGCTTACAGAGCAATTTGTGCATCGCTTTTCTCCAAGCCCATCCTTTGGTGTACTGCAGTTGGAGTGGAGAGTGGTAAGCTCTTGACAGAGGAGTTCGAAGTGAAGGCCCGCTGGGCCGATTACTTTGAGTAGTTGTACCAGGCTGATCCACCAGCTGTCGAGTTAGACGTCAGGAGTGTTACAATCCCTGTTGCTGAACCTCGAATCAACTGTGGTCCACCTTTGTTTGTGGAAACACAGGCTGTGGTGAACCAGTTGAATGGGGGTAAAGCTCCTTGGATTCTGGCATCCATGTTGAACCTCTCAAGGCTGGTGGAGATGCTGCACTCGTGTCGTTGCATGCAGTTCTGTGCTTTGCCGAGAGCACAGGTACCATCCCAACTGACTGGAAGAAGAGCCTTCTTGTCCCTCTTTGGAAAGGGAAGGTGATGATCAGAACTGCAACAGCTACAGAGGGGTTACCTTGCTCTCAGTGCCGGGCAAGGTCTTTGCTCAGATCATTCTTGTTAGGGTTCGCCACCATCTGTTTGAGCACCACCGTCCAGAGCAGTCAGGCTTTACACCAAAGATGTCAATGATTGACTGTATCCTTGCTCTTTGGGTCCTCACCGAACGTAGACGAGAGTTTCGGCAGGGGCTGCTTGCTGCCGATGTTGAGCTGCGCAAAGTGTTCAAGTCAGTGAATCGGGATGCTCTCTGGAGGATTCTCGGTCTTTGTGGGGTGTCGCCAAAACTGATCAATCTCATTTCTGAACTATATTGTGGTTCTGAGAGTGCTGTGACGTGTGGTGATTCTATCTCTGGCTTATTTCCAGTTGTTACTGGAGTTCATCAGGGGTGTGTATTGGCCTCCACACTTTTCAGCGCTTATTTGGACTGGATTCTGGGGAGGATTTTGGAGAGATCAAGTTGCAGTGCATCGCTTGGGAATGTCAAGATCTCTGACCTTGATTTCGCAGATGATGCAGTCATCTTTGTGGAGACGCTGTGTATCCTTCTGGGGCCCTCGAGGCACTGAATGAGGAATCTGAGCCACTGGGATTACATGTTTCCTGAGTCTAAACTAAGATCCAAACTATCATTGGCATCTTGAGTGCTGCTATCTTGTCTGTACCTGTTTGTGGTGAGGATGTTGAAGTCATGGAGAGATTCACTTATGGTAGTCATGTCTCCACATTTCATGTGCCAAAGAAGCCTGGTGTTGGCTTTGTGGTTGGGGTGGTGGCTTGGGATCCTGGGGTCCTGAGTTCAAGCCCCGTTGGCCGCTGAATTGAAAAATACACCAGGAGGTTGACTCAGCCTGTCATCCTTCCCAGGCCAGCAAAATCAGTCCCAGTGTACTGATAAGGGGGACACTGCATCAGCGGCATATCCGTGTCCCAACGAATGATGCAACTAGCAGCCATAGGCTGCACTCAATAGAGATGCGCCAAAGGTCAATAGACATCTGGGTCGGGCCTGGGGAGTCATAGATTCACTGGATCATGGGGTGTGGTGCTGCGGTACCGATGCAGGAGGACGAATGTCCGGGTCTTTAACTCCTTGGTGCTTCCAGTCTTACTCTACGGATCTGAGACATGAACTCTGACCAAGGATCTGAGACGGAGACTTAACTCCTTCGGTACCAGGTCTCTTTCGAGAATCCTTGGATATCGCTGGTCAGACTTTGTGTCAAACGAGTGGTTGCTGAGAGAGACTCAGATGAGATTTGTTACCTGCATTGCCCGTGAGCGTCAGCTGTGGCTGTGTGGCCATGTGGCCACGTGGCTTGTTTTCCTGACTCTGATCCTGCTCACCAGATTCTCTCAGCGAGGGAGCTTCGTGAGTGGAAGAGGCCAACAGGCCAATAACGTGCACGTGCCTCGTGGTTGCAGCAGGTTGATCGGCGTCTCAAGGAGATGAGCATTGGCCAGGCTTCTGCCTTGGGGATGGCCTGATGGAGGCCCAGCTGAAAGTGGACGCAGCGACACACTTCTCTGGTGCATACTCCCATACCTGACCTGAAGTATTAAGTTACGTTTTCCATTTGAAACAGCATTGATCTTGTTGCAGCCATGGGTACCGAGACACCAGCTTGTCACTCAGGGGGGGATTAATCCCTGGTTGTCCTCGTAAGAGCCCGACCTGGGGCCACAGCTCACAATTAACATTGTGGTACGGTGCGTTGTTTTAAAACCACGAACGCCACCAAGTTAACCACGAGTTCCAGTGTCCACCGTCTAATTATGCCATTTAACTGGAGGTCATGTGGTTACCTGAGCGGGGAGCGCGCCGGCGGCAAAGCACCAATGTTATCTCGATGAGATTTTAATTAGGGCGGCCGAGCGTTTTCACCGTTGGTGCGTGCCGACGATTTTGTCAAATCTGTGGTAATACCTCCCAGTCTATCGAGGTTCGGACAATGCTAGACCAATGGAAGGAATGTACAAACACGGACAAGTTGGAAATCAACAAATAATTATAATTTTTTAATAACAAAATAAATAAATAAAAAGAACTTTTTATTTTCTGAGGTGAATGAAAGAATATATTTCAAAGCAAAATCAATCAAAATGCCAGGAAAGAGAGAAAGGGCAGATGCTTATCGGGGGCTGCCTTATCTACAGCTAAACACAGACAAGGGAACCCAGCAGATCATTCTGTGGGGGGGGGGGGGTCGTTTTGCTCACCAGAGAGTAGTTGGCCGTGAAGTGAAAACGACCTGAAATGTGTGCGTGCGTGTCACGTCCGTCGCCAGC
>NC_140969.1:47476624-47484124 GCF_056783735.1 Eptatretus burgeri
ATATATCTTGTGCAGTAAAATTCTGTATTTTTGCTTTGCTTTCATGTGAATTTTCAGGAGCATTTGCCATGTCAAGGCTGTGGACACAGGACCAAGTGGAGGCATCTGAAGCAAATGGTTTTTCCTCTCTACTTGACAAAATGAACCGAAAAATCATTTCACCGTCTGTTGAGAACATGCCTAAATTTATCCGGATAGGACAGTATTGGGAGGACCTGGTGCTTCCTCCTTTGTGAATGGCTCACCCTTCAGATTTGCTTGTCAATGTAATTTTGAGCTACTGAGGTGTCGCAGAACAAAAAGAGAGCAAAGTCTTCCCAGCCTATGCTGTGCAGACAATTTTTGATAATATATAATATAATCTGTTTTGTGCTTTCACACTCACCTGCTCATGTGACATTACGGTCATTATAAAATTCACCGTCAATAATGGCAATTATCTTCACAAGGACATGGTAATAGTATTTATCACTGTGGTTAGATTTATGGATTTTGTTACCTAATAGAATTTAAATAAATTCATAATCGAGTTATTATTTTGTTTCAACAAGTGTGTCACCTCTTTGAAGCATCTGTTAATTGCAGTGTTGTGGAATTTTCTGATTTGTTCTATTAACCGACCTGGTGTAAATCCTGTTACTCAATTTGTAAGAAACAATTAATTCACTGTCCACAAAGAAAAGTACATTTCATCAGAGAACATTTATTTCATGGTACCATGGAGTCCAAAACACTGAGATGGTAAACATCCCAATGATTTGCACTAATCTAAGCTTCCATTTCCGTGTGTGTGTGTGTGTGTGTGTGTGTGTGTGTGTGTGTGTGTGTGTGTGTGTGTGTGTGTGTGTGTGTGTGTGTGTGTGTGTGTGTGTGTGTGTGTGTGTGTGTGTGTGTCGGCAGCTCCCGTTAGGGGTCGCCACAGCGGATCATCCGTATGATCCGCATAGTGATTTGGCACATGTTTTACGCCGGATGCCCTTCCTGACGCAACCCTGGTCGCCTCTTACGACACAGGGATATGGTACACCTATTTTAACCGGGGTATACACCGGCCCAGTACACTGGTACTCACTTCGCCGACCTCGGAAGGATGACAGGCTGAGTCAACCCCCTGGTGTATTAATTCAGTGGCCCAACGGGGCTTGAACTCAGGACCTTTTGGATCCCAAGCCACTGCCCTAACCACTGTGCCAACAACAGGATATATATATATATATATATATATATATATATATATATATATATATATATATATATATATATATATATATATATATATATATATATATATATATATATATATATATATATATATATATATATATATATATATATATATATATATATATATATATATATATATATATATATATATATATATATATATATATATATATATATATATAAATATATATATATATATATATTGTTGTGGTTACCAGATTCGCAAACCACCATTCAGGTCCCTTAGGTGAGGTATCTCGGTAAGTGCATGTGTAGTTAGGCCCAAACCCGTTGTCTAGTGGGAATACATGTCATTTATGCGAGCTGCGACTCTTCAGGATAGCCGTTTTTCTTTTACTATCTTTATTTTGGACCAACCGCCATGATTACCACCACAACCACAACATCAACCACCAACCACAACGCCGCTTCACCACAACCGCCACGACCTTCACGTCACACCTCGCAACCGTAGCATCGCCACCGTTCTTGCCCCGCTGTGGGTACCGGTGTTGGACTCGTGCAGGGCGCACGTTGAACAGCGTGTACAAAATCACGGATTTTGTGCTTCAAAAACGGATCAAAAACGACACACGCCCACTTTTTGCCGTCCAATCGGTGAGCGAGGGGCAATTTGGCCCCGCCTCCAGAACGATCGATATATGCAAATTTGTGGATCAAAAAGCCTTCACGCCCACTTTTTCTCGGGCCAATGGGGAGCGAGGTGAAAGGTCAAAGGGAGGGAGTCAAAGGCGAAGCTACGGGGGATAAAAGGACCGTGTTCGTCAGTCAGAGCCGAGTGTGGAAGTCTGGAGCCCGAAGCCTGCAGTAGCTGGAGAAGCTGAAGAGAGTCGAACGAGGAGAGCCCAAAGAAGAGTCCAGGGTGGAGAGTCCAGAGGCGGAGAGGCGGCAGCGGCGAAGGCAGACGAGGGGTGCTCGCGACGGTGCCGGGAGCTGCACGCCCGAGGAAGGCCGGCAGCGCGACCTGGCCGAGGTGGAGACGCACACCAGGGATAATAAAGATCCTCTATACCCCGAGCATCAGCAACCCCCTCCTGTTTCCCCCCGCGCTGAGATAGTGCGACCAAGGGGGCCCCTTTCCCACCCCCTGCCAGGCACTATCCGCGAGGCCCGCGGAGTGAGGCGCCATCGCCGCTCCGCGTCTCATCACCAGACGGGTAGGCGCGACCCGGTCTCGGCCTCAGGCCCGCCTCATTCTTGAGGGTATTCTTTCCTTGGTTTTGGGTATGTGTTGTCGGCGCCGTCTGTGAAGTAGAATTGTATAAGTGTTGCCGTGTGCTCGGTAGTCGGTATTAGCTCTGCACTGTGTTTTCACTTTTATATTTGCTTTTTGTGTAAATGGAATTGTGTTTTCTTTTTTTGTGTGCATTTGGTGGAATTGTATTTGTGTGCTTCCCGTGTGCCGCGAATAAATGTGCTTTATTGTTGAACTGTTCTCCCGCTTCGCTTCGTCTTTTCCTCCATTGAATCCTCATCTTGCTTCACGTAAAGGGTTGGTAGTGGGCTGAATACGCCCGATAATTAATCGAACCGTCGAGGTCGACGATAACACCGCTCGGTTATTCTGATAGTACGGAACGGGTCGCTTAAGTGGCCCGTGTCCGAAGTCGACCTGCGGCGAGGTGCGATCGCCCGGTCTACCCTCCGCGTGGGTACTTAGGTAGGTCGAATTTGGCGAGCAACCCTATCCCACGCGGGGGCTGATTGGCTCGATCGCGGTGAGACCGAAAGGTCCACCCGTGACTGGTTCCCGGCGTTAGTCCGAGAGGGTCACGACTGGATTGTCCGTCCGGTGGGCGACGTGCCGCGATTCGAGTTACGTGGCCGTCAGCACGCCGGCGGGCGCGAAATACCGCAACATTGGTGTCAGGAGTGGGATACAAATTCATCGCCCTCCTCGCGGCACTGGTATTGGAGAGCGGGACAACAGGCTCTCCTGTCTCCAGCGAAATTCACGGGAATCGGTCCAGGGGTGAGAGAAGCGACCCCCGATTCCCTCCAAATTACGAGCGAGCAAATTAACCCTTCACGAGAAGCAAGATGGTGTCTCAAGGCGAGCGGGAGCCGGGGGTATTAGAAATGGATGTAGAATGTGTAGGATCCATGGTCCAGGATGGAATCCCCGAGCAGGAAATGTTGATTGTGCAGGAACACGGACTCGCCCAACTAAACCCAGAACCTGAAATGGGTGCGGCAGCGGCCGCAGTGTATGACACCTCCCCCCCCCCTCTCCACCAAAACCCTTCCCCAACCCTTGCCGAAACGGCTCAGCTGAGTGCATCCAACATGGCCCAGCTATGCGCCATGCTGGCGGCAATGAACGAAAAGATGAATGCGAAAATGATCGAAAAAATGGATGCAAATACAAACGAAATGAAAGACATGAACAAGCAAATGAATGAAGTGAAAACGACGATGGATGCGAATACACAACACATGAACGAGAAGATGGATACAAATACAAATGAAATGAAAAACGAAATGAATAAGCAAATAAACGGAATGGAAGCAAACATGAAGGAAGAGATGAAAAAGCTGCGGGGTGAGACGCAGAACATGGGCCGAAGCCTGCAGGCGGGCATGAAGGCCGTGACAAAGGAAATAATAATAGTGGAGACAAGGGAGGTAAAGGGTGAAGAGTTGGCAGTGACGGTAGCCGGGAAGGGAACCATAGAGGAGAGACTACACGAGGAAGACGGGGTAAGTGACGCACACACACACACAGAGGTAGTGGAGGACAATGGGGGTGAGCTGGCGGACTGGGTGGAGACCCAGTGCGAGCACCTGAATGGCCTCCTCCAGGAACGAGGGGAGGGAGTCTGCCCCCTTGAGGCGAGTCACGACCAGGTGAGTTCGGTGGTGCTTTGCGAGGTTGAGAGGACGGGTGCTGTGGACAGGTGCTTGGAAAGCTTGGGGGGTATAGAGGCCCCGGAGACTCTTGTGGGGACACGAATCCCCAGTGTGGTTGTCCCTGTGTGTGTGGTGCAAGGTGTGAGTGCGGCCCCGTGTGTGAGTGGTGTAGTGGCGATGGTGCCAGGGTACGTGCTTCCCAGCACGCCGTGTGTGGATGAGGCACCGTGTGTGAGTGTCGCCGTGTGTGAATGAGGCACCGCGGGTGAGTGCCCTCGCGTGTGTGAGTGAGGCACGGTGTGTGGATGAGGCACGGAGTGTGAGTGAGGCACCGCGGGTTAGTGCCCCCGCGTGTGTGGGTGAGGTACCGTGTGTGGAAGAGACCGCGTGTGTGAGTGTCGCCGTGTGTATGAGTGAGGTACCGCGGGTGAGTTCCCCCGCGTGTATGAGTGAGGCACGGTGTGTGGATGAGGCACAGCGGTTGAGTGCCCTCGCGTGTGTGGGTGAGGCACCGCGGGTGAGTGCCCCCGCGCGAGTGAATGGAGCACCACGTGTGAGTAGTATGGTTTGTGTGAGTCGTGAGGCACGCGTGAGTGAACGGCCGTATGCAAGGGAGACCGTGTGTGTGAGAGAGCGGTATGTGAGGGAGATGTCGGTTGGCATGCGGGAGCACGCAGCCGCGTCTCCCGGTGTGAATGTGATTGAGTGGACTGTGTGCGTCGTAACACGCAGGTGTGCGTGGGTTGAATGGCGACGACGGCGACATGGGAGAAACGAAAGCCGAGTAGCGGCTGTAGCTATTTCGGGGACCGTGCCGGGTTCACCCAGCAGTGAGCACGCGGTTCGTGCTGTGCAACGCACGAGACCGCCACGTGCTCGCTTGCGAGAGTGAAGTCCCGGTCCGGAAACGCACGCGGTGGATTTGCCGATCCCGCGGACGGACAAAGTTTAGGCAGGAAAATGGATTTGGACCGGACGGGTTCTCCACGCGATCGTGTGTGTTAAGCTCCAACGGGCAAAGCACATGTGTTCGCGTGGGGAACCCCTCGAGACGTGGGGCTTGTTTTTTTTATGCGCACGGTGACGTCATGGCTGCACGTGGGGTTGGAATCCGGCAGGAGGGGTATCTCTGCCGGATGGTACCGTCCAAGGAGGGACGAGGAACACGTGCAGCTGCATGACGTCACGGGCAGGTGCAAAGTGCGCGAGCTCTGAGTTGCCGCGCAGGTGCTGCGCATGGAAAAAAAAAAGAAAAAAAAAAGCAAGCCTCACTTTCGGGTGCACAGGATTCCTGGGCAAGGGGTGAAAGACCCCCTTACCGGGGCACAGGATGAAAACTAGTTAGGGGGAAGGGTTAGCTTAGTTAGACCGACTCCATGGGGCAGGGGTAAGTCCTCATGGAGTCCGTGGAATGGATTAGTTAGAGGGATTGTAGCCAGATGTAGGTTGGGAAATAAAATGAATTTTTGAGTTAGGAGACAGAGACAGACTTGTGGATGTGTAGAGGGGACGTAGCTTAGCTACGTAGTGTTAAAAGGAACGTGCTGTAGTTTAAGGGACGACGTGGGAGCACGAGTTAGTTAGGGGAGGTAGTTAGAAGGATGGCAGAGTTCAGCGGTGTGTGTGTTGAAGAGTTGTGAGTTGAGAGGTGAGTACATGTTGAGTGAGTGAGGCCAGCGGGTCTGTGTGAGTGGAGCGAATGGGGAATGCATGGTGCGATGAGTGATTGGGGGGAGGAGTGACTCCCGCCCAAGGGACCCCCGGGGTCAGTGTAGAGTGAGTTAGGGGGTTAGTCAAATTGAAAAATGGAGGTCGTTTTGCTGTTGGTGGGAATGTAGGCTCGAGACCCATTTGGAGGGGTGCAGGAGCCCTGTTGACGGGCTTGGGAGCGTGGCTGCGAAAGGTGAGTATCGCTGAGTGGGTACCCCGGGCACCAGGCTAGTAGGCCATGGGCCCATGGGGGGCCGGGATAGAGTAGTGGGCACGGGTGCGCCTGCTTGGTGTGGGGGCCCGGGGCGCCATTAGCCGCGTGGGCAGTGTTGTGGGCATGGGTGACCCTCGGAAAGGGGCCTGGGAAGCCAGCCTGCCACGTGTGCGTTTCAGGGGAGGTGCCATGGGGGGCACTCCCCGGTGTTAGGGAGCTGGTAGGCTCGGAGGCAGTGTAGTGCCCGGGGGTGCCATAGCGGGAGATTCGGCAGAGGGTCGTGCCTGCCAAAGGGAGCCACGTGTCCCAGCCATGAGACCGTGTGAGGGCACGGAGAGAAAATTGGGGGGCGAGGCCCGAAATTGTAAGGACACCAACACAGGCGACGGGAATCTGGGTTGTTAGAACCAATAGTTTAAGCGAGAGGCGCTTGTTGAAAGCCCCGGGGTAGTTTAACAGTTAAATGGTTAGGGTAGATTAGGAGATGTACCCCTCCGCACCATCCATCCCCTCGCTCTCGTTGTGGGCCGCTGGACCCACTTTGGTTATAGATCGCCGAACTCTGGGGAGGCCATTCTGAGGCTTGAGTTGGGCCTCGACACAGGACGCTAGCTCTCCCTTATTCCCCTCCGGGAAGGGAACGTAGGGGTTGGGAGTAGGCTAGGTGACAGGATAGGTTAGCCGAACAAGGACGATAAAGGGGGTTAGGGGACGATTTTTAGTGGGGAAGTAAAAGAAAAAAAAAAATAAGTTGGGGCTAAATTGGGGTTTGACAAATTAAGGGAGTGGGTATGTACAGTGACAGGCAAAGGCGATAGGTTGGGAGGGAGACAGGTAGGTAGGTCCGAGCCCGCCTCCCAAGTGGCCAGCACCACCGCACTCCCTCCACCAACCTCCATTGAACGGCAAAGGCTGGCCAACTTCATCGGCTGGCCGTGTTTTGCTTCAAGGCGGAGGCCGGCCAACTTCATCGGCAGCTGTGTGCTGCAAGGCCTGTGCCGGCCAGTTCATCTGCTGGCTGTTTTTCTTCGAGGCCTGTGCCGGCCAGTTCATCTACCGGCTGTGTTTGCCTGCAGCGGCCTTCTTCTGCGGGCTGTGTTTGCCTGCTCACCTTTGCCATGCCATGCCCACTGCCCAGGTTCACCAGCCCCGTTCAATTTTTGCTTTGCCCCCCCTGTTCATTGCCATGTGCGCCAGGATCAAGGCAACAGTTTGCAAGCTGCGAGAACTGCTCTGTTGGCAGCTACAACACGGGCCTGCAGTGGCGGCCCGTGCACCGTGTTTGTGTCCATGCATCCATTCGTTGTGCTCATTGCGTGTGCCACTTGAGCTGGCACGGAGACTGCGTTTGTGCAGCCCATGCACCGTTGTGGTTCACTGCGTTCAGTTCAAAAGGGAAGGCCTTGGACTGCGTGTGAGCAGCCAGCCACGTTCCCTGTCACCTGCATTGTTTTGAGCCAGAGACTGCATGTGGGCAGCCT
>NC_140969.1:47494124-47629124 GCF_056783735.1 Eptatretus burgeri
AATGGCTCATTGACAATTCTGAAGAACAGTGTGTACCTGCAAAACTAGTTTCTATGATGAGGTGGACATTACAAGGAACTCAAGCTGCAACAACAGACACACGTGCCAAAGAGCTCAGCAATGCATGTCGCACTCTGTCACATTCCATAGTGCAAGCATGCAAAACAAAGAGGCAAATGTCTCTGGCACCAAAATCAAATACAGCTGATTTCCGGTGCAGGCTGTGATACGACAGGACGTATCCAAGGGAAGGTAAAGAAGGGGTGCTTTACAACTTTCCTGAAGGCAAGCCCCACCATTCTGAGAGCACTAGCTGACCTTGGCGAAAGGGATGAGCCATCTGAAGAAGTTCTTCGTGGTTGTGAAGAGTTTCTTTACTCTCTTTTCTCTCCAGTTGGAGTCCACTTTGGGCAAGCAAAGATGCTGAGATGGTTTTTGTTCAAGCAACTCTCAGATGAACAAGGAGTTGACAAACTGCCACCGACTCGGGGAGCATGGATTGAACATGTACGCCGTGCCCATGTCCAGTGTAATATCTGGCGCCAGGATATGGTATTGAACCCAACTTTTCTTGACCCTTTGACCTTGGGGTGGCGAAACCAAGACAAAAAGCTACTGATTGTTCTTTCTCAGGTTGCACCAGCTCCAGTCTCAGTGTTGCAGCTCGTCAGGTGTAACTGTGAGAAATGAAAGTGTTCAAGAAGGTGCTCATGCAGAGGAAACAGTGTGGTCTGTACCGAACTTTGCAAATGTGGTGGGGAAGGCGACAGCTGTACGAACATAACACCACCAAGGATTGGCGAAGATCTAGAAGATGATTGAAGCAATGACAATTATAAATGTTTAATCAGTAACATTGACACTCCTGATTCATACGTGTAGCATTTTCTTACCTTTGAAAAAAAACTTATCCATCTTCTAATTGTATAACCGCCCAAATAAATTTATATTGAATTACATGCTCTATATTATTTCTGTTAAATGTTTTGGAGGATTGGCAAAGAGTCTTCCAATCATAAATATGTTATTATTGGAATCCTCCTGTGCAAAAACATATGATTAGACACCAAAAACATCTTATGTCTATTGGTTCAAAAGTAATGGCATTTTACATAGAAAACCCCCAAAATCAGGCAACCATCTTGAATTTTTTCCAATATTTAGAGTATTTCTCGTGCTCTTCGTTTGCTTCTAATGAATCTTTGTCCCCTTTATATGAGTTTAGATAAAATAAATATTGTATGGCATTTGAATGAATAGTTATGGTTAATTTGCAATATTATTTTTAAAAGAAGATTTTTGGTGGTGGCCATTTTGAAATTCAAAATGGAGACCCGAAATGTTAATGGAAAAACTGGCACCCTTTTTTTTCTAAACCAGTGAAGTTCCTAGATGTGTTTAGATATGGGTAACACGAATCTACCCCAAAAAATTACAAATCCAGAAAATGTTACATAAGCCCACGGACTAAAAAACTTTGTTTCCTTTTGTGCTGTTATTACCTGTGCCACCGAAGGTGGAGGTGGTTATGTTTTGATCCCTTTCTGTCTGTTTGTTTATATGCAGGATATCTCAAAAAGTTGTGCATGGATCCGGATGAAATTGCGTGGACAGGTTGGGTGTGTGACGAGGACGAACTGATTAGATTTTGGTGAAGATCCTGATCTTGATCCGACTCCTAGAATTTTAAAAGTGATTCTTCACCATTGAGAGATAGGGCCAAAAACGATATAGTACTGCATTACATGATATTTCAAAAATTTATTGGGCCCAATATGTTCACGTGGATCAGGCATTATGTGGCGGAGGTGTGTGCTCTACCGCATGTCCTTCTAGTTAATAATGTATTGTTTATAATTGTGTGTTTGTGACTCTCTCCAGAGCATAGCTCCGTGAAATTTGATACGATTTTGATGAAACTTGGGCACAAGCTAGATATCATGGTCTAGTTGTGTCTTTTTATCGGTGAGGCGTCCCATGCCCCTTGTGGGCGGAGCCACGCCCACTTGAACTTTTTTTCTATATTTTTTCTCCTCGCAATTTCATTTCCTAGAAGCTGTGCGTAATGTCCATAAGTACAACATATAAAAAAATCCGATTTGATTTGGTCAATTTTGACGGAACAGATAGGTTTTTATGGTAGGGCTTCCTCAAAAACTTCCACTAACTCAATTGTACCTATCGTGGCATTGTTCAATAATGTCCGCGAACCATCGTCGCCTCCCGGCTTGTCTTCAATTTTGTTCATTACAAGTACAAATTATGCACAGGAAAAAAACATGATTGTGGAGAGTGCCATTGACACAGGAAAAATGTGTGGTGTTATCTCTTAATAAAAATGTGGAAAGATGCTTCAAATGTTTTGAATATCCTGTATAAGTGAAAGTCGATTGTGGTGTCGATTGAATTGCCAGAATTGGTTTATATTTTTTGTTGTACAAGCTTGCACTCCAACTGACACCTCTGATGGAATAAAAGATGAATTTTATCAGAGATTAAACACTGTGCTGAATGGTATAAACCAGCGTGACCTATTTCTACTATTCAGGGATTTTGATCCTAAAGCTGCTGTGTGGACAGGCATTTGTAGAGAGGGGTTTTGGAATAGGTATGATGAATGACAATGGCAAATGCCCATTAGAAACGTGCCAAACTCATTATGAACAATATATTTAAACACAGATGGAACCACAAGACAACATGGACATTACTGGATGGAATAATTCAATATTTCATTTTGTTGTTGTGAATGGAAGATTGAGGACATTAATACTGGACACAAAAGGATATAGTAGATTTGATATGCACAACTGATCATAGATTAGTTATTTGCTATATTGGAGTGAAGTTGAAAGCTCCAAATATGGACATAGAAAACAGTAAATATAATAGGAATTGATTTGAAATGCAGTTGGGTGGGAAATTTGAACCACTTTTGAATTCAAGATCGAATACCGATAGCATCCGAAGTCATTGGGAATAATTTAAGAGAGCTCTAAATTTAACATCAGGGGTATGTTAGAATGCAGAAAAAGGGGTAACAAGCTGGATAAGTGAAACATCTTTTGGGTTAAGTGAGAAACAAAGAATCTAAGGTTGATTGTTGAATACTCGACGGAATGAGTCGTGAGAGCCAAGCTGAAAGACAAAACAAATAAATGCAAACATCAACCAGACTTCATAGAATGTGACCCTGCACAGTGTTCACTTAAATACTTCAATATAAATAAAATAATGGTTTTAAAGATCGTTAAAAAAAATACGGAAGTTTAGCGCTATTGAAGCAGTCTTGTACACCACCTTATTTAACATGTCTAAGTATTGCAAAACTGGAGATTCTTGGAAATGACAAGAAGGTGATTTGTGTTCTCCAGTGTTCAAATACGTATATAAATCAATTGAAGTAAAAGTCGTATAAATTAATAACTTCTGCAAATTTACCACCGTTGACGCAGTGGCTATTACATCACCCGAGCTAACATGTTACATTAGTTATTTGTGTCCATTGTTTGTGTCCTTTATAACGTCCTTAAAAACAATAGGTTTCGTGTTTGGAAGGACTTTCAATTCTGTTTGACTGCCAGGTGGGCAGACAGAGTAAAAAAAATTCTCACTTCTCTCTGTGCGAGTGGGATTGGGACAAATTCAGAGCAAAAGCACTGCTAAACTTCAGGTTTGTTTTCCGATTCATGTTCAAAATATAACATACAATTTAAACAAGTTTTCTCGATCATAAACTGATGTTTGTGGAGAGACGGACAGATGTGAATCAATCGCTTATCCCCACTTTTTGCTTCCCATGCGTGGGGTAATTACAAATGAGTTTGAAAAGAGATGGAAAAAAAATAAATTGGGACAACAAAGGAAAAGGAATTGAGACAGGTGAGGAATGAAAGACAAAAAATATTGTAGCTATAAAATTCTTAAGCAAATGCTTCCAAGAAACAGGTGATAATGGTTTTAAGGATAAATGGAAATGTATCAAAAAGGTGAAGTAAAAATAGAGATTTACAAACTTTTAAAGCATTGTATCTGAGTATTAACCCAGATTCCATGAGTGTTGAATGATTTGTTGAGTGTACAGGAACAACCACAGCCTCAAATAAGAAATGAGGTACAAATGGCTTTTAATGAATTTAAAAGTACAAAAGCAGTGCAAGTTTGTAACATACCCCTGAAGTCATCAGAGGAGGAGGAGATGGTGATAATTTTGACAAGAATGTTTAAAATAATTTGTCAAAAAGAGGAGGTCCTGGAAGATTGGGAAAAAAAAATCATTGTCGGACTAAATTATATGAAGGAGGGAGTCTGTGGGGCATATTAGAACACTGAAATTCCATTAAAAATAGTTGTACACAGGTGTATGTAGAAGCATTATGTAGGAGAGAATGCTTGGGGAGTCACTTGAAAAAGACATCAGTAAGGCGAGGATGCGTTATCTCGCCGGAATTGCTGAACATATTGTTACGGTTGTGGAAATTCGCAGAGCACCATATGGGTCCTTAGATCAGTTATGCCGATAAGTCTGTGTTCAGATAGTTTTCCCCACCGTTGTCTAAAGGGAATTATTTGTGTCACCTAGGCTATGATCTTTGAGTTAGCCGTTTTTTTGCTTGCCTGTTCGAAGAACAGAGAGCTATAGCGATACCCCCGGCGTAAGCGTGAGCGTGAAAATGTTAACATTCTTTTGTTTTACGGAAAAACTCCTCGACTGATTTCCACGAAACTTGGTGGGGGGGGGTTAGGTATGGTCCAAGGATCATGCCATTAGATTTTGGACTTGGTCCCCCCCCAAAAAAAATTGTTAGAGAAATATTTTTTTTTGCATTTCTACATGTTTAAAGTGATTTCCAACCCCCCCCCAAAAAAAAATTGTTAGAGAAAAAAAAATTGCAACTTTTTTTTCAACAAAATTTCGATTTTTTTTTTTTTTTTTTTTTTTTTTTTTTTTTTGCATTTCTACATGTTTTAAGTGATTAGGATTTCGACGAAACTTGGTGGGGGGTGAGGTATGGTCCAAGGATCATGCCATTAGATTTTGGACTTGGTCCCCCCCCCAAAAAAAATTGTTAGAAATTTTTTTTTGCATTTCTACATGTTTTAAGTGATTTCCAACCCCCCCCCCCAAAAAAAAAATTGTTAGAGAAAAAATTTTTGCAACTTTTTTTCAACAAAATTTCGATTTCTTTTTTTGCATTTTTACATGTTTTAAGTGATTTCCAACCCCTCCCCCCCAAAAAAAATTGTTAGAAATTTTTTTTGGGCATTTATACATGTTTTAAGTGATTTCCAACCCCCCCAAAAAAAAATTTAGAGAAAAAAAAAATTTGGCAACTTTTTTTTTTTCAACAAAATTTCGATTTTTTTTTTCTTTCACTTCTGCATGTTTTAAGTGATTAGGATTTCGACGAAACTTGGTGGGGGGGTGAGGTATGGTCCAAGGATCATGCCATTAGAATTTGGACTTGGTCCCCCCCCCCCAAAAAAAATTGTTAGAGAAAAATTATTTTTTTTTGCATTTCTACATGCTTTAAGTGATTTCCAACCCCCCCACCCCCATAAAAGAACAGGAAGGGGCCAGCAGTGACACCGCCTTGTGCCACTTGGTCTGAAAACCTTTTTTTGTATACCTTGTCGACGCTTGTGTGAGAGCGAACACACGACGCACAGCAAGGGGGCATGAGACAAGAGGGGCGGGAGTGGGAGGGACAAAACAGTGGGGAACAGAGACATTAGGAGATCTGTGGAAGGGAGAGCGATGGGGTGGGGAACATGGGGAATAGAAGATGGACATTACAGGGACTTTCAGGAAGGAAAGCAGGGAATTTGAAGGAAGTGGGCTTGGGTGGATTATCGGGGGTACAAAAGATTGAGGATTTGGATGGGGGATGATAAGAAGTGGTGGTGAACAGCTGTTTTGAAGCCTGGAGGGAAGAATGGGATTGAATAGAGTGAGGGAGTTAATTCCAAAGGTGGGAAAAAAAGAGGAATGAAAGAGTGAAGGTGAGCAGTGATTCGTGATTTTCGTAGTTTTACCAGAATGGGGTTGTTGGTGTACCTTGAGCGCCCTGTAGAAATGTGGTGGGGACAAATCGCAGAGGTCAGGCGGGGGGCGAGACTGGAGAGGAGACGGTCGAAGACAGAAAGACCATTGACCTGCCTGCGGTGAGAGAGTGAGAGGTTAAAGACTCAACCTCATCGCGGGAGATGCCAATGATCCGAATTGCCTTCGTTTCCAAAGCGTGAAGCCGGGAAAGGTGGGAGGCAGGAGCACCAGCTGAGAGGGGAGAGCAGTACTCTTTGCTAAGCATCTCTACTAAGAAAAAACTCTACACCAGCTGAGAGGGGAAGCAGTAGAGATGCTTAGCAAAAAAAAGCAGGCTACGGACAAAAGTTTTGTAAATTGTCAGGAGCTCAGGTGGGCCGAGGAAGGACTTTGCATGACGGAGGATTCCCAGTCGGCGACTGGCTTTGGAGGCGAGGTTGGAAATGTGACTTTCCCAGGAAAGATCATGGCAGATAGTGAGACCCAGAAGCTTGAAAGAAAGGACTTCTTCCAGAGGATTGTTGAGAAAGTGGATAGGGGGTGGGGGGGGGTTCTAAACGGTCTTTCAGAGAGACAAAGTGAGAGTGTGAGATTTGTCCAGATTGAAAGACATGTTCCACGTGTTGGACTAGATTATGATTTTACCCAGACCTGCAGTGAGCGAAGAAGCTGTTGCATGTCAGTTTGAGGGATGACCGATGGTACGGCAGAGGGTGGAGTCATCAGCAAAGAGATATAGAGGATTTTCCAGAGAGGGATCATTGATGAAAACCAGAAAAAGAACAGGGCCCAGAATGCTGTCTTGAGGAACTCCAGCCTGCACAGGAAGAGGGGATGAAAAAACTCCGTTTAGGGCCACACGTTGACTGCGACAGGAGAGGAAGTCTGCGATCCATGAGTGGAGATGGCCTTGAATACCATGGGAAGAGAGTTTGGTGAGTAGTGCAGGGTGCCAGACTGTGTCAAAAGCACGTGATATGTCTTGGGATACGGCTCGGATTTCCTGTCTGGCATTGAGGACCTCCATCCATTGATGGGAGAGCAGAAGCAGCATATCCAGGGTAGAGTGACCTGGTCTGACACCAAATTGATGATCGGAAATCAAGCCGTTGGAGAAGAGGAAGGATTTAATGACTGAAGCGATGATGGATTCCATAACCTTGCTGATGATTGGGAGAAGGCTGATTTGTCTGTAGTTGTAGGTATCTGTTTTTGCACCTTTTTTTATGCAGCGTGGTAATGTTTACTGATTTCCAAGCAGATGGCAGATGACCTTGAGCAAATGTGAGGGTGAATAGAACAGAGAGAGGGTGAGCAAGAGCAGAGGAGCAGGTTTTTAGGACACATGGGCTTGGCCACATTGTGTGGGTTGTGTGTAGGGCCACAGGCCTGGCCCACTCTCTTATCTCAAAAACGTTTATTCAAATCTTCAGTTTAGGTAATCTTCATCTGTTGTGGGGTTTTTTTATTGTGGCGATGCAGCTCCTTAACAGGTCAAGAAAAAAATCAACCGTGACTGGAGACTGTCTGTCGGTTTGACACATCGTCGCTGCCTAATTTGTAGCCTTTGTTCGTCATAATATGGAATGGCATGATGTATCCTGGGGGTTACTTTTTCATGTTGTGTAAATAATTAGTTCGGGGAAGAATTTTTCAATAACTTTTCACATCGTGGCCTACTTTTCCTTTTTTTGCTTGTGGCTCCATACGGTATCGATGACGTCATCCGAGAAAGGTCTGTGTTCTTCACGACCGAACTCTCAGCCCTGTGTGAAGCATCAGAACAATCGGTGGTGGCACTGAATCGGACTTCCACCGATATAAACAAGATGGAGGATTGCTTTGTAACACTGTACATGTGACATGTCCCCTCCTGGTCCGAATTAATGTTCCTTTCTTTGGGTGTTGGGATAATGGCGCGTTCGGTGCCGAAAATAATAAATAACCCGAAGTATATACATGACGCAAAAACATGTGTACAGCTTATGTGCATATTTAATACATCGTGGTGACATACCTGGGATTATTCAATTGGCATTGGGCCATGGACTCACACCCAGGCCTAAAAATTTGTTAGTTCATGTAATGGCAGCACATGATTTTATAGGGGTGGAGTCAGGCCAGCTGTCCAGCCAATGGGTATAGAGCAGTGGGGTGGAGTCAGGCTAGCTGTCCAGCCAATGGGTATAGAGCAGTGGGGTGGAGTCAGGCCAGCTGTCCAGCCAATGGGGAGAGCAGTGGGGTGGAGTCAGGCCAGCTGTCCAGCCAATGGGTATAGAGCAGTGGGGTGGAGTCAGGCCAGCTGTCCAGCCAATGGGGAGAGCAGTGGGGTGGAGTCAGGCTAGCTGTTCAGCCAATGGGTATAGAGCAGTGGGGTGGAGTCAGGCCAGCTGTCCAGCCAATGGGGAGAGCAGTGGGGTGGAGTCAGGCCTGTAGTGTCGTGGTAGTGATGCTTAGCAGGCAGACACAAGCGGGGGAACAGTCGAGCCGGGCTGTGTTGTACAAGCGCGGGCGTACTTTGCCCGCGGCTCTCCTTTATTACGTACTCAGTACACTCACAAGCTGTGGCGACTACGGCATCACTACTACGCCTCAGGCGGCGCGCACTCCTTATATCCCTGGCAGACACGATGCTCACGACGACCACTCCCCCCATCATCATGCCCTGCCCCGCAGGCCAGCAGGCTATACCACACTCCTCCCTCCTAAAACCATGATTATTAAATGATCACCATCATAATAAGCATAAGTAGCATGAAGTACTACGGTATAACAGCAGACAAGGTACAAAAAAGAAAACAGCGAAGTATAAAAGCACATCACATCATACAACGTGTGGATGCGAGCTAGTGGAGCTGCAACGGCCAGGTTCCGAAGACGGAGGTGCACAAAGCACCTACCAAACTCTGACCGCGTTACCGATATGAAGCAGCAAGGCGAGAAGCACAGCAGCACTACACAGCGAAAACGCCCCCAGGCGGCTCATGCTTACATGGCCTTCGGCGAGGTCGCGGCGACCTCCCGAGCAAACCTCCCCCGGCACCATCAAACCATCAAACACCTCCCCCAGCCAGACCTGAAGCAGATAAACATTCCGAGGCCGGAAGCCCGCTGTCTGGAAGCCGTGGTGCCAGCGCCAGACTCGATTGACCTTGGATGGGGGCGCTGAACAGCGCCGCTGGCTGGATGCAACCAATGGCCCACAACAACCCACGCACCACAATCAGTTGAGATGCCAACGCCCATCTAAACGGCCTTGAGCGAACACAGAGAGCTGCGCCCCCGGCGCCAGGCACGTCTGACCTTGCCGCAACCAGAGGTGGGGGTAACGCTGACCAGCGCACCAGCCCTGGCTCTGAGTCGATCTCCGAGACCCACACGGCAGTTAGACGGTAGCAACTCCATTCAAACCACACTTCAACCATAGGCTCGTCATAAATCAATAGGAACATCATTGGAACCATTGCAAACTCATTTTTCCGTACAGCGTGTTCTTTCGACAAAATCCCTGCACATGACGAAGCAACTACCCGTGGCCTGGGGCAACTGGAGGCTAATAAAACCTCTTTATTTGCCCCCACCGCTCCCAAAGCCACCACATCACATTGACCATACTGCAAAACCCATCGATTGATCTCCGCCAAACCCACTCTCACACAGGAACTGTTGGCATTTATTTCAACAACGTTAAACCGCATCACTAGAGCAATGAAAAACAAATATGCAATGAACAGCAACCCATAACCCACATCACGAGTCCGTCTCTTGGTTGCCGACTCGATGTTGCGAACCGTGACTTCCTTGAACGCGACGGGCTCGCTGCAGCTCGCCGTCGAAGCTGCCCGAACAACACAGGCGCGCATTGCCTCATGAACGCCGCCGAAGCGCGAGAACTCATCGCGAGAGCTGGCACGGCTCCCGCTGCTCCCGAACCGCACATCACCGTTGCAGGCAGCAACGAACGGCCGCTCCCGTTGCATCGATGCGGCTCCCGCCGCCAGAACCTCGCCCTCAGGTCTCAACGAAAGCATCGAAGAGAGCACCGGCACACCTGGAGGTACGAACTGGAGATCCAGCCCGAGGTGCGCCAGCCAGTCCCGACCCAAAAGGGCGGGCCCCTCCCCTCGCACCACGAACACCGAGAGTCGGGCGCGTCGACCTCGGTAGCGCACCGAGACGTCGGCCCTCGCAAGCGGTGCAATCGCTTCACCGGTGTACGTGTACAGCGACAAGGTCGTCTCGACTAGGCGAACACCGCGAAGACCACGAGCCGCCTGCTCGCCCATGACCGACACTGCAGCCCCGGTGTCCACGCAAAACACGGTCGGCTCGCCATTCACTTCGACCTCCACCGTGAACGGCGTCGTCACCTCCGGACCAACGGAAAACAGACTTAACCGTGGTTGCATCTCCTGCTCCGGCCCGCCGGCATCGCCATGCCCCGGCTGCAGGCCGATCTCCAGGTCACTGGGGTCCTCCCGCACCTCGCCATCCAAGACCCCAACGGAGGCCCCCGCCATCCGACACACACGCTTCAAATGTCCCACCTTGTGACAATGCAAACACACGGTGTTCTTATACGGGTATATTCGCCGCAGGTGCGGACCACCACACCCCCAGCACCCCTGGAAATCCACCTCGCGACCGTGCTGCGGTGCGCGCCCTCGTCCCACACTGCCAGACGCGCGTGCGACCTGCGGCACCTGGGTCATCGCGCGGACCCCGGGCTGCGCGACCTGTGGCGCCTGGGTCATCGCGTGAACTCCGGGATGTGGGACCTGCGGCACCTGGGTCACCGCGTGGACCTCGGGATCAGCCGACATGCCCCAGCTGGAGCTACTCATTACGTCCTGGCCAGCGATGGTGCGGACATCCGTGAGTGTCTGCTCGACAGACGAAGCAGTCCCGACCGCCGAGTCGAATGTGACGTCGGTCATCCGCAGGATGGCTGCTACCATCTTCACGTCTCGCAGACCAGAAATAAAACGATCTCTGAGTCGTGCCGGACGCTCCTCTGCCGTGAACTTGCAAGGCACGGCCGAATGCTTCACCCATGCTACGAAATCTGCAACGCGCTCCTCGCCACCCTTCGCGAGGTGATCGAACTGGAACCGCGCGAGCTGCAACGACTTCTCTGGTGCCAATTGGGTCTTCATTCTCGCCACGATGTCCTGAAACGATAGCCCGTCATCACTGGGCTTATCTGGAGCCACCAAATCACTCAGCAGCCGGTAGTGCTCCGTTGATAGCGAGGCGAGCAAGATCGACTTGCGTTTTTCTCCATCATCTACATCATTCGCGCGGAAGTAGCAACCCAATTGTTCAGAAAACAACTCGAAGTCATCTCCCCCGAAAACGGGCACGCGCCCGTGCGCCGTGCCCCGACCTTCTGCCATGCTCGTGCTGGCGAGACCCTTGGCTCCGTAGCCTGGAACCGCACGGGTTATTCGCTGCCGCCCTGCACACGCCGATCCGAAGATCCTCGTCAGCCAACTGTAGTGTCGTGGTAGAGATGCTTAGCAGGCAGACATGAGCGGGGGAACAGTCGAGCCGGGCTGTGTTGTACAAGCGCGAGCGCGGGCGTACTTTGCCCGCGGCTCTCCTTTATCACGTACTCAGTACACTCACAAGCCGTGGCGACTACGGCATCACTACTACGCCTCAGGTGGCGCGCACTCCTTATATCCCTGGCAGACACGATGCTCACGACGACCACTCCCCTCATCATCATGCCCTGCCCCGCAGGCCCGCAGGCTATACCACTAGGCCAGCTGTCCAGCTAATGGGTATAGAGCAGTGGGGTGGAGTCAGGCCAGCTGTCCAGCCAATGGGTACAGAGCAGTGGGGTGGAGTCAGGCATGGTTCAGCTGAGTCACGTGACCTGCGCATGTTCGTTGCTGTGCTCTGTGGTGTCCATGGCCGAATAAAACCTGTTGTTCCTACTTCAGAGCTTTCATCCCCTGCCAATTGAGTACATTACAAGCTGAAAGGTCAGAATGGCGTTTCTCTTCATTTACCGCACCAGAGTCTGTAACATCGTATTTTGTTATTGGGAAGTCGATCTCGTCGAAAAAAAAAATCTCAAAAAAAATTTTTTTGACATTTTTTTTTTGTCAACCATTATTATCAGTATTTAAAATGGCGATTTCAGTAACTACAATGGCGATTTCGATGAAACTTGGTTGGTAGGTTCATACCATGACCTAGTTGTGTGCAAATGAGAACCGTTGCTGTGGACATCACCGTTGCCTAGCAACAGGACTTTGAAATTTTAGAAAAATCATAAAAAATTTATTTTTTCGAAAATCAAAAATCGGGCCACGAGCGACTGTGGGCAGTACATTCAGCCATATTGTCAAAGATTTCCAGCCGGATCATCTGAAAACTGTCGGAGAAGATAGACTTTGAATGAACCCTGGTCGAAAACAATAAAAAAAACTAAGTTCGTTATATCTCAGAGACTATGAGTCAGATATACATGAAACTGGTATGGTAGGTTCATGGTATGTCCTAGTTATGTGTGAGAAAGAACCGTTGCTATTGCCCCCTCCGTTGCCTCGCAACGGCCAAAAAACCTCTAAATGTGGGGATATTTTAACCCCAAAAAAATCAATCTGCAGCATTAACCCTTGAAGCTAGAATCATGAATTTTCTTGTGCTTAATCCTCAGGTCATTCCCATCGAACGGGCCCATCGTGTCAGGTTCTATTGGGTAGTCGACTACCCATGTCCACCTACCGGCTTGTATTATTGGTAAAGTATTAATTTGTGATTGCAATGATGCCGTTTTGAATGAAAAGAGAGATTGAGTTTAAAGCAGAATCGGGAAATACAGTAATTTGAGGGTTTCCACCCGTGACATTCGCAGATCGCCATTTGCAGATTCGCCATATTGTGACCGTTTAATTTTAAATATTACCCACTTTACTTCTGTTGGGGGCAACTGGAGTAAGATTTTTGCCCAAGTCCTTCACGAACTGGCTGTCCAGGCCCCTCCCTTGCAGAGCATGGGTACCTCACTTGTATCGTATTTTATAAGTTTAAAAAGGGCCTACTTGTGAAAAATTGATGAAATGTCCTGAAACTCAATGTGTTCTGTAAACTTATCATAAATAAAGCTATGGCCAAAGTTTGAGTTGAACATGTTAAAGGGTATGGGGGGAGTCTGGAATACTACAGGTGCGGGATGCATGTCGAGCAAACATATAGTCCACTCTGGTGAAAAAATGGCAGCATGTGAAACCAGTAGGGACAAATATATTGAAGTTGCCTTTGAGCTGTTAACTATCATGAAACGTTCTTAAAAATCCATCACAAGTCACGTGAGAAGTTGGGAGTGGTGGGCCATTTTCGTTGTAGTGGGCAACCACAACTATTTGAATTTTTTTTTTTTTAATCAAATTGGACAACATTGTCTTGAAGGTAAACAACTTGATGACATCTCTCACAACCATATGAAGAAAACTTTTACTTTTTGTACTTTTTATTTTGGCTTGGAAAGACAAAGCAGCAAAAGACATGCAGACCAGACCAATTGAAAGAACAGATATACTCTAAGCCTGATTAAACGAGCTTTAAAAATGACAACTACTGTGTTTCCATCTGTGTACTCAAACTCTCCACAATTCTATTACTCTCGTCTCCACACACCAATTTATACTCATTAATGTTGGTGTAAGGTGAATTTTGAGCACAGGCATAAGACCTTCAGTACAGGTAACATCAGTGTACTGAAATATTCGAGCGAGCCATCATTGTTTTCTGATGTACAGGTAGTTATGACATTTGTGCTCGTATACTCCAATACACCCAATCCTGCACCTGTGCCTGTCAAGTTATGTAATTCACTTCATTTCAGAAGATCAGCATCAAGTCGTAATTTCCCAAAGGGGAGAAGTATATTTCATACCTACAAATAAGGGAGAAGAAGGGGTTTTACTTCAAAAAGAAAAGGAAGAAAACATGGAAGAGGAGTGTGGGGAGAAGAGGCTGGAAGGTGATAGGTGTTGAGAAAAGGAATGGGATGGCCATGCATAGATCCGACAAGGGATAGGAATTGGAGGGGGGGGGCAGGTGGGTTATTAAAAATTCCACAGTTTTGCCTCTATAATAAATAGATGGTTACTAAGATCCTCACAAGCAAAGCCCACTCTCGCTCGTTTCACTTGGGCAGGCTGAAAGCATACCACAATTGATGCTGATTTATAGCCTTTCCTTGTGCATAACAAAAGTAAATTTAATTGTGTACTTCTTGTGCTGAGATAATTAATTGATACCATCACATAATGAACGTGGAGAAAAAACATTTTTTTTACTTGCTTTAAAAATTTATCAAACCCCAAAATAAAATTTCAAACAACTTGCACACACATCCATACCTGAGCTGTAGCATTTACTATGTATACATTATATGCTGATAGTAATACATTCTTCCTATAGAGGGGGTACAATGAGCTAGTACCCAAAACACAATCTGCTGGTTAATGTCTTACAAATCACCCCCTTCCCTTTCCCTACCAAGCCACCTGACTAACCCTGAGCAAAAGCCAACAAGTTTAACAAATCTCAGGCTAATCTGCCTTGGACTGAGACTTGTAGCAGCAAGACGAGTTGCGTGCAATTTCACTGTACAAACAAAACTTTCCTCGAGTGATGACAAAATGAAATAACTTAGCGAAGCTGGTGAGAAGTTATATTTGGGCACTTAAGTATATTATTATTTAATTTCAGTACACAGCACAATCTATCTCATTTACATCAAAACTACTAAAAGCAAATATAAGCAATTATTTTTCACTCCTTTAACACTGAATACCACATTCCCTGCAATATTCTACCCCTCTTGAATGTTTGTACTCTGAGTATAGAATGTCTTGAGCCACATTACTTGTGTATGTTGTTAATGTGTTTTCTGTACCAGAAACACCCTTTGGGAACAATGTTAAGTCGTCTTCCTCCCCCCTTGCTGTGGGAGGTTACACTGGGTGTGACCAGCACGTATACAAAATTTTGTGGAGATTGGCCCCGCCCTAGTTTTGTCCATCATTTTGAAGATGTACATACATATACACAGCTGATTGCCTTATTTAATATAGTCAATAGAGTAGGATTAAAATGGCAGCATGTGAAATGTACCGAGCAGTATATCCTCATCGTTGTGCTGGCAACGTGATGATCTAACATTGATCGATGCTGATGGTAAATTACAGCTGAGACTGTATATTAGTCCGTTTGAACTGACTCTGCTGAATGGACATGCCAAGTTTTCACCTTCAAACAGAAACTAAAGAAGTAACAAGAACACACCACCCCATCCTTGAGGAAAGGGCTCTGCATGTCTAGTGTAGCATATTGGGGGGAAATTCATCATGATATTGGTAAAGAATACATTTCTAAGTTTACATTGGTGAAAAGGTCAAAAAAAAAAATGCTGACTTTGGAGTAAATTACAAAAACGATCGACAACAAAAATAAAGCAATGACAGAGTAAATTACATCAACAATTTGGCACAGGTCTCAGTGCAAGAAGGGAAACACAATGCGGAAAAGAATAGATTTCAGTTGGCCTTGGCGGCACGGTGATCGAGGCCTTGCAGCAAAGCAAACATTGTTGAGACGAGTGCTGGGAGATCATAATCGTGTTTCCAGCCCCAGTCCTGCCGTGCTCGGCTGTCATTCAGACTTGTTGGCCAAGTGTCAGCTGTAAACAAATGAGGCTCCGTCAGGACACTTAATTGAGGAGACAAAAGTTTTTTTTGAAAGATACAAAGATACCTACAGCAGTATTCATCAACATCAACCACAAGCATCGTTGCATGTGCAGCTCTCAACATCTAAGGACAGTGTGAGAAAATTTGCCAAAGAATGTCCAGAGCATATGATGTGGGGATTGTAAAGCCAATTATTTTGGCTAAATGATTGACCACATGCTGAAGGGAACACCAGTACGAGTTGAGGCAGCACAACGTGATGCCCATGGTAGCTACACACACACACACACACACACCAACACATAGTCAGTTGTCCGTTCCAAGCACGGTCAACAAGAGTGAACCATGAAGTAATTGAAGCTTTGTGGTTGGAAGAGAAGTCAACAAACCGGCACGTAGACTTGAATCCCACATACTGTGCGGTCAAATGCAATGCCACCAAAAGCAGAAACAGACACTGCTGGCGTCACTGATGCACCACCGCAAGAGAATGCTCACAATGCAGGAACAAGACACGGTAACAACGATAAGAAACTCAAACGTAATTGTTGTGGATGGGAACCAATCCACGATGCACAATTGTTCCCACTGGAACCTCGCATGGTCATGCTGACACTGCATTTATTGCTTCTGAGGAAGGGAACTGGTCTTTTATTGAAACAGCCAACAATAAAAACAAACAAAATATATATATATATATATATATATATATATATATATATATATATATATATATATATATCATGGTGCTTCTTCCTTTGTTTATGTGTTTTTTCCAACATAAAACTACTCTTTTCCACCCCCCCCCCCCCGGCATGCTCTGAGATGGTATGTCCACATGTGCCAGCTGTGAACCTCCGCACACACACTCTTGTAAGATGGTGCGTCCACATGCTACTTCAGTGCTGTAGGAGCACATGCATGGCATGAGCTTGGCAAGTGGAGAGACTGCTCCATGAAGGGGGAAGTGGGTCAGGGGGGGATTGGCCGTGAAAGGCAGCAGCGCTCTTATGCCGAGGCAGACACAGGGCGACTCCATAGGAGAGATGCAGCAGATGGCCCTGAAGCTAGGCACCCAAGACAAGACATGCTGGAGGGAACATGCCAGAAGAAATACCAAACTGGTGTAGAAGCCAAGAAGGGTCTGCAGGGTGAAGCCTGCTGCAATGTGTCATTGCAGTCTCTGCCAACCTGCATCATTTCTCCCAACATTTCACAACAGTGAAGACCACACACACACACCTACACTGCACAGTTCTGTTGACTATTCTGTTCATCCTGTGTCCCTGCCAGAATAACAAGATTAAGGATAGCCATTGAAACTGTCTCTATCAGGTTAAACTTGCCGATTGGGTTTCTCCATATCATTTTTGTTCATATCTTATGACCATGCCCCAATCCCATTATCTATTAAACCCATTGCTTTTAAAGCAAGTCACTGTGCATTTTTAGCTAAAGGATCATCCTCCAGCTTAATCAAATTGCCCATGGTTTCACATGCCCCCCTCAGCTGGTGGACTGGTTTCATCACTTATGGGTGAATTATCAGTGACAGCATATACAGAAACACACACCACCGAGGCTCCCAAGCATGTAATAAGGTGTACCGTGTTCTACTCACCTAACAATGGATGGAGGCCCTCAATGTCAGACATGAGATCAGAGCTGTCTCTGTGGACATATCTCATGCTTTTGATACAGTCTGGCATCTTGCCTTGTTCTCTCATCTCTCTGACTGTGGCATCCAAGGCCAACTCAACAAATGGATTACCAACTTCCTATATTCTCAGAACCAACATGTCGCTCTCAATGGAATCCTTTCATCTCCTCCCCCTTTCAAGGCTGGATTGTCCCAAAGCAGTTTTCTGCGCCCAGTTCTGTTCCAGATTTTCATCAATGACCTTGGAAAGTCCTCTTTATCTATTTGCTGATGACTCCACCCTCTGTCGTGACATCCCTATTCCTTCAGAGAGGCTGAAGCTGCTTCTCTCTTCAGAAATTGAAAAAATATATATATATATATATATATATATATATATATATATATATATATATATATATATATATATATATATATCACAACATTGTCAAACACTTGGAATATGTCTGAATCCTGACAAATCTCTCATTCTCACTGTCTCTCTCCAAATACTGTAGATAATCTGGCAACCTCCACTTCCCCACCTTGCCAATCTACTTTACAATCTTCTTGAAGTTCAGTCATTAAAACTACCGAGTCTGACTATCAGCCATGAACTGTCTTGAGCAAACCACATCTCAAAGTTGGCTTCCAAACCCAGCCACTGAATGGGCTTCCCCCATCTTACAAAGTCCTTCCTTGACACACTTGTATTCCTATCCACCTACAAGGCATTCATTCACAGCTTAATGGAGTATTGCTCTCCCCTCTGGGCAAGCTCCCCTTCGTCATCTTGCTCAGCTTGATTCTGTGGAAACCAAGGCCTTCAAGATTACTGGAATCTCCGGCGATGAAGCTGAGTCTATGGGCTTATCACTTCCCCATCGCAGACAGGTCGGTGGTCTCTGTTTCTTCTACCACCCCCTTTCTCGTCTTACACCCTCTGCTCTTTCTGCGCTTTGTCCTCCCCCCCCCCCAGATTTCTGCAGGGCACACAGTCTACCATCAACCCCCTTTTCATGAAACTACCAAAATGCAGGATCACTGCTCATCTCCACTCATCTATTCCTCTTTTTTTCTCACCTGTGGAACCAACTTCCACCTCCTCTTCAATCTCATTCTTCCCTATAGGTGTTCAAGATAGCTGTTCACCACCATCTCAGATAGTCCCAATCCAAAACCATGATCTTTTCTATGGTTGTTAACCCCACCCCAATCCCTCCTCCTTCCAAATTTCCAGTTTTCCCTCCTGTATCCATCATCTTCTGCCCCCCTTTCCTCACCACATCCATTGTTTGTCCAAGACTCCCTTTACCTTGGCCTTTAACTCTGCTGTCCCCCCCTACTGTTTTGTGTCCTGTTACGTCCTGGTGCGTGCGGTCAGTTTACTGGCTTTTCCACAAGCCTAGACTATATATACAAAAAGAAAAAATTATCTTCTCTTGGAATAATCGTGTATAAAATAATAATAAAATCACTTGGAATAATAATAAAAAATTATCAAAATCAAAATGTATCAGTGGAATAATAGTATTAGACATACATACCTATGGCCTGGCGCAAGGGATCGAGCTTGTACTCTACAGAAAGATGGGGCACTTGCTTTCTCACTTCCTCCACCAGCTCTGCTGGAGAAAAGCTCATGGCTGCCACATTGTAAGTGCGCATAGTGAGGCACTCGTTGGGCGTCTCTAGGAACTCGAGTGTGGCACGAAGGCAGTCGTCAGCATACATCATTGGCAGTCGCGTGTCTGCATCCAGACAGCTCTCAAAATGTCCCGTCTTTAATGCATCATGGAAAATCTGCACCGCATAGTCTGTTGAATAAAATGGGTGCATTAACGTATTTAAGCTTGTCAGGCCAGATCTCTTATCTATTGTAAACTGTGGTGTCTGTCCATGCATTCATCAGTCTTCCGTTTACAGTGGGTACTTCCCATGCTGCGTTTGAAAAGTTGGCAATTGGTTATTTTGCATTTTCATTTCACTTTTATCGATTCAATAATGTCAGTCACTTCATTGTCCCTTCAAGTCATCTTTGAAATAAACTTAAACATTTGGATGAAAATAGATTTAATACAGATCTCCCTGGAGTAACACAATTTAAAATGGCTACATTTTACCCCCTCTTTTGACAAATTGAACCTCTGCTACCTGATGTTGCACTACCAGTTTGCAGTGGGCAGTAGAAGTAGCTCAGAACTTTGGGTCTGATTGAAACCAGGAGGGCTACACAATTAACCTTTTTAAAGTCCATCCATCCATTGGGACCATCCTCTTTGCAGAGTATTGGTGCTGCCGAAGCACTCTCCTGGGCTATTGGGCACAATCCTGGCTGGGTTGCCACTCTGACGCAGGATACTCGAATGGCTCAATCATCCCAGCAAGCTGGTACTCATTTTGCCGACCTCGGAAGGATGAAAGGCTGAGTCAACCCCACCTGGTATCGATTCAACAGCCGAGCAGGATTTGAACTCAGGATCCTTGGATCCCAAGCCCGCCATCCTAACCATTAAGCCAACACGAGGCATTGTAAAGTCCATGAAATAACTTAAATTGCTAGATTAACTTCAACTTTCTCATCACTGGGGACGGCTACCTTTGCTAGTGGTATATACAGTGAGCTGCCATTGTTCAACATTCTTTCTCTGATCTTCCTGAGTGACCGGCCAAATTGTAATGATGGTAATGTACTGTACACAAAAAGGAGACCTTGTTTTTCTGTTTGATTTGAGGTGTTTTGGGAAGTATTGTCTTTTCACGGGTTGGATTTCGGTGCCAATCCCAAGTTTTCCTGAGACAAAGGTGTCATCCACAATTTGTGGACTTATCAGGTGTTGTCGACCAGAGGGGCAGGCAGATTGCCACCCCATGAAAGTTATTAATGAGCCAGCTGTGTTTTTATTGGCAGTGCAATAGCAACATGATAATTTAAGGCCTGGTTCCATTTCCAGTAGCTAAGAATCCAAATCCTTAATCCCGTTGCCTTCAGGCTCTATTTTACATCAATATTATTGTAGGCCAGTCTGCTGTTGTCACCAAGTCGCCAGTGCACTCATAATGGTGAAAACCCTGCACTAGTAGCATTTCTTTGGTGTTCGGAATTAATTATTGCAACATCAATATTTAGAATGTGACATCAAAGTTGCCATGCAAAATGACCAACATGCATCCAACTCATGTCTAATATCACTTGGGGAAGAACATCCCAAAAGTTATCAAACTGCTTATACTCATTTGCATTGAAAATCAAATCCATTTTGGGAGATCGTAATGCCATCGCAGATTAATTCCAGTGTGAGGAAGATACCATGTCAGTGTCAAATAAATAACTTTGTGGACATGAATCAGTCCATCAGTAAATGGTGTACATAAAGGCCCGGTCACACCTTGACGTTTTAGCCAACGTATGCCGATTTTAGAATTTTTTTTTCTAAAACGCTGGCACACGTTGAATACGTTATGGGTAAGTTTTGATAACATTGAGAGCACGCTGAAAAACACTGCCATACGTCGTTGTACGCTGGCTTTAAACGTTGTACTTTTCGGTTGTCCTCAAATTTTTTCATGCTTGAAATTTCACGACGTATGCCGGCGTATGACTCACACGTTCCGCTACGCTGGCCACAAGTTGTATGCACGGTCTGCGATCGTTGACAAACGTCAACACATGCTACTTGTAAGTTAATCATAAGTTGAGACACGCCGAGGTAATGTTTAGCGTACCCGAAACTTATTTCTAACCTATGATTAACGTGTTGTTGGCACGTTACGCGATCGTTGCCACACATCGACAGACGTTACTTTTAAGTTACTCATAGGCTGAAAGACGTCGGTATAATGGATCGTCCTTGCGTCAGCGTCCACGGCCACGGCCAGGACACTTATTTGCAGCATTCTTCAAACTTTTCTTCGGCATGACGAGGATGTTCACACTTCGATGTCTAGCTTGGCTATGATTCCAATTGTCCATCGGCAGCGTCTATTTAAAATAGTCGAGTTTGAGCGTTTTAACACGTTCAGAAGAAACGCTTCAAATTTCAAAACCCCAGCATCAAAAAACAAAGGTGAGTGACAGCAATTTAAATCGTTCATTGTAAACAATGAAAATAGTTGAGTGGTACCATTTCAAAGTCGTTGAGTGTAAAAAAAAAAAATTGTTGAGCGCAAGCGTCTACTTTCAATAGTGGAGATGCAGCCATTTAAATCGTTGAGTGGCAGCCTATAAACCTACCCGTGGACACGCGCGGACGCAAGGACGATCCATCATAACCCACACCCTCCCCCTCACACTCACCTACTACTGCCAACATGAACAAACTACTACTAATACTAATACTAATACTAATACTGTTACTGCTGACATGGACATCGACTCAAAAAGGACTCGAAAACACTGTTGGGTTCCCCTTTTATGAGCAGCATTTTTATATACCAATTAGTAGGGTAAGAATACTGATTCTGGCTCACTTTTCCCCATGTAAATGAATGGGGGATTTTCAGCGATTTATATTTTTTTTCCTTAAAAATAAACCCCCTTTTTATCCCAAGGTATATTTATTTGTCTCCCCTTTTAACTTGGAGGTTGAACCTCATTGAATTGAACACCTGGGGGTTGAACAGCTCACTCATTGAACCTATAAAGATTTGTTCATTCTCAAATTCCTTCAATAGTTTAATTTTCTTTGCACAATAATCCCCATCTAAAATATTGACAAACAAAACATTTGAATCTTTATATTTTTTAAGATACCCCTTTTGTGCCATTACGAAATGATAAACTTCTCTTAATGCTCTTGTTTGACCACCTCCTGAGCCACAGGTTATTTTTTGTTAAGCCCCGCCCACTTTTCTTTAAGCCCCGCCCACTTTTGTTAAGCCCCGCCCACTTTCCACAAGGTATTCAATAAGCCCCGCCCACTTTTCTTTAAACCACGCCCACTTTTCCTAAGCTCCGCCTACTTTTGCTAAGCTCCGCCCACTTTCCATAAGGTATTTTTCTAAGCCACGCCCACTTTTCCTAAGCTCCGCCTACTTTTGCTAAGCCCCGCCCACTCTTACATCATTTCCAGTTCATCTCTGACTCACAAAGAAATCACTAGAAAATTACAGGATGTTATGGTTTTGAAAAATTTCCCAATGAAGGCTTGCCTAGGCTTGCCCAGGGAATTTCCAAAGGAAACCACACCCACCAGTCTTTCTCTATAAAAGCTTCAAACCCAGGCTCCATTTTAAACATTTGTTCTTGCTGGCAATGGTGTGCTGTGTGCTTGTCTCAAACTCTCTGTCTTCTATGCAACTAAACCTTCAAGTTGATGAACTGGATTCAAACCTCTTATCTATTGAGGTAAGATTTTTTATTTTCCTATTTTCAAACTTTGATTGAAGCATACTCATTTAATAATTAAATAACTTAATTAATACATTATTATTTTCTCTCACAGGAAATTGTGTCTGAAATACAAAATGAAAATACTGCTTTTGCTACAACTTGGGGGAAATTGTTGGCTTGGTTGAAGACCTTATGAGCGACCAAGACCTTGAGTGGGATGACTTTGGTGTTCCTTGGAACTCTCTGTCTTGTATGGAACTAAACCTTCAAGTTGATGAACTGGATTCAAACCTCTTATCTATTGAGGTAAGATTTTTATTTTCCTATTTTCAAACTTTGATTGAAGCATACTCATTTAATAATTAAATAACTTAATTAATACATTATTATTTTCTCTCACAGGAAATTGTGTCTGAAATACGAAATGAAAATACTGCTTTTGCTACAACTTGGGGCGAAATTGTTGGCTTGGTTGAAGACCTTATGAGCGACCAAGACCCACAGAACGAGTTCGTCCTTGATGACCCAACCAAAGAGTTATACCTTGGAGACCAGCAAAATCCTGAAAAAGAGTTTTACAGCAATAGTACTCATTGTGAGTTATCAAGACAATACCCACTGAACAAGTTATACCTTGATGAGCCAGAATACAAGTTTTACCTTGGAGACTCACAAATTTTGAAAAATCAGTAAATGAGTTCTGCCTTGATGGTTTTAATAACTACCTTGGAGACTCAGGAAAAGGGTTCTGCCAAGATGGTTCTAAATATGGGGCCTACCTTGGAGACTCACAAATTTTGAAAAAATCAAGAAATGAGTTCTGCCTTGATGGTTTTAATAACTACCTTGGAGACTCAGGAAAAGGGTTCTGCCAAGATGGTTCTAAATATGGGGCCTACCTTGGAGACTCACAAATTTTGAAAAAATCAGTAAATGAGTTCTGCCTTGATGGTTTAAATAACTACCTTGGAGACTCAGGAAAAGGGTTCTGCCAAGATGGTTCTAAATATGGGTCCTACCTTGGAGACTCACAAATTTTGAAAAAATCAGTAAATGAGTTATCCTTAAGAGACTTTGTAAGTTGGTTTTACTTTGAATACTTGAAATGTGGGTTCTGGATTGATAACTCACAATGTGATACATATCTTGGAAACTCAACGGGAATGTGGTTATACCTTGAAGACTTGGAAAGTTGGGTTTATGTTGGACACTTGAAACTTTTTTGGGGGCTTTTATTTATTTATTTATTTATTTATTATTATTATTATTTTATTTATTTATATTTTGGAGACTTTTGGAGTTGCTATCACTCTTTGGGATCTAAACCTATCGATGTAGTTCTTTGTCGGATGGTGCTTGATGGGAGCAAGATCAAGAAAGTTCTGGGAAGAAAGTGCAGGCTTACTCCCCCTTTCTACGTCATCAAACCTGAAAGCCTTAAAAGACAGAATTGGAAGAAGAAAAAAAAAACGTAAAAATATATATATATAGGTGGAAATCTCATTTTGAAAAAGACATTGTGTTGGGCGAGGATTGAGTTGGGGTTGAGATTTTGAATGTGAGGGTTGGGGTTGAGATTTTGAATGTGAGGGTTGGGACACACACACACATACACATCAACAAACAAAAGTTAAGCCTTGACTATTCAGTTGAGGATTCTGTGTTTGGGGTTCACAGATCTAAGAACGTCCCCCTTGACACACATTATATACTGTTATACACCTCGGACTTGGCCCTCGAGTGTCCACAACGGTGTATAGTAGGAGGGAGTGAAGCGCCAACCTATTGCTCCCATTGCACACACACACACAAACAAAAGTTAAGCCTTGACTATTCAGTTGAGGATTCTGTGTTTGGGGTTCACAGATCTAAGAACGTCCCCCTTGACACACATTATATACTGTAATACACCTCGGACTTGTCCCTCTAGTGTCCACAAAGGTGTATTATATGCTTAGTTTTGTCTTTTGTAATTCCTGTGAATAAAATGAACCTAAAATCTCTTCCCCTTCCAAATCATATATTTTATAAGTCCAAGGAACTGTATCTATTACATCAACAATTTTAAAAAGTTCTTTCGTCCATCGTTCAGTAAAACCCTTTTCAAAATGAGATTTCCACCTATATATTCTTACGATATCACCAACTTTGAACTTAGGTTTTCTGACATTAATCTCTTTTTCATATTTTAATTTTGTAAATGTTTCTGATGGCTTCATATTCGTTGACGTGTGAATCGTGTCATTATACTTATCCACAATATCCTGAATAAAAGATAACCATTGTTGTGAACCGAGTTGTGTGAATTTTTTATATAGTCTCTCTTTTAAGGTACGATTAAAACGTTCAACAACAACTGCCTTCCCTTCATTAAAGGTACTGTATAATGTAATACTGTTATTTTTTAAAAATTCATAAATGTCTTGTTATAAAACTCTCTACCCTCATCAGTCCACAATTTCTTAGGTTTTCTCTTACTTTTATTAAATATCTGTTGAAAAGCTAACATAAGAGTATTACCTGTTTTGTTTTTTAAAGGGACAACCCACGCATATCTACTCCTCAAATCAATAACGGTTAAAGCATACTTGTACCCCTTATCATTATTGAGTTCAATCAAATCAGCAGACCAGATATAATCAACTTCCTTGGAATAAACTTTCCTTCTCTGAAACTTTGTGAATATTGGTTTATGTAATTCATCAGCTAATTGCTCTTCAGTCTTAATGGCATCATTAGAGCCTATAAGTTTTTGAATTTCCAAGTCCAAGTTTCAATTTAGCACTAATCATCTTCTTCACGATGAACCTATCAACTTTTTCTCTCAAGGTTGGATTTTGTATCAGAGACAAATTATATAACATTTCTCTATCGGCTTCATGCTTTTCTTCCAACGTTGTGGTATTCCCATAATCAATATCGTGTCTCATGCACACTTCATCAACTCTATTGATTGGTTTACTCCAGGATTTAGGATTGTCTGCCTCATCTAATCTTTTATCCAAGTTTGTGCCTGGACCACAGAAAGAATACCCTGGAAGATGTAATTCCCCTGGTATTCCAGTAGTTGTAAATTTACTTCCTGATAAAAACTTTTGTATATCTCCTCCGAGTTTGTGTTTGGAGATAAATTGATTTTTTTTTTTGAACCACACACCGAACATATACCTTTTTGTCTAACCCTGTTATTTTTACTTTTAATATATGAAATATTTTTAGTATTAGTTTTCTTTTTACATTTGAGACAATAACTCATTTATTTATGAGAAAAATTTCTGCAGAGTGCAAAAACCTTTTTAGTTTCCAACATGCACATTTGAATCTTAATTTTTAAAACATAAAGAATCCTTAGAAATGCCTTCACTCTCTCCTCCATTTATTTAAGAAAAAACTTGAATTAAAATACATGTCTTCTCGATGTCGATAGTCTTGTCGAAAGTATTGTAAATAGACTTTTTAATTCTTTGTATTCCTCCCTGGTGAGATAAGTTAATTTCTTTAATACCTCTATTCTTTTTGAATCTCACTGGTTTCCATATTTTGATATTTATTCATTCTCTCTCTTTCCTCCCTCTCTCTCTTCTCTCTTTCCTCCTTCTCTCTCTCCTCCTCCTCCTTTTCCTCCTCTTCCCTCTCTTCTTCAACTCCTTCCTCATCCCTTACTATACTTGAATCGTTTACACCCCATAGAATATTATACATATATTCATCAGGATTTCTTGTTATTCCTGTATCCAAAATAAATTTTTTACAACAGGATACCAATAAAATTTCTTTTGAATTTCTAAAAGAGCCTTACCTTTTCTTAACCTTATAATTTTTTCATTATTTAACATTCTAATTAAATCTAAAGTTGTTGGTTTATCAACATCAGCATAATGCCAATCTTTTATTGAAAATACCTCATTCTTATGTTGTAGAACATATTTATTAAAATACCGAATACCCTTTTCTTGAAGGTATGCTTGAACACAGAAATGATAATTTTCTTGAAGCCTTCTTGCTGTCATTTATGTATTAGAAATATATGTTAGAATAATATTATGGCACGAAACACCTCCCCATCTTCCCATAGTTAAATCATTTTGTATTTCCTTACTTATTATATATAATCCTGTTTTTTCTGTTTTCATGAGATAAACAAGGGCAAAACCATTATTATATTTACCCTTATTAAATTCTTTTATTTGTTGTTTACTAATCGTGGCTCCACAAAACTCATTCTCGATACCAAGTGGATAATATTCTTCCTTACGAGACTGATTTAATTGTTCCAGGTCTTTGAGGTTAATTTTAAATGACCAATTATACCCTAAATCATTCATATCATACCCCCATTGTTCTATTCTCATACAAACGATACGCCCTTCTTTATAAAAATTTATTTTAATTCGAACTGTGAATTCTGTATGACCTGGAGATAATATCAACACTTCTGTATCTTTAGAATACACAGCCGTTTTATTTAAGTATATATATTGTGATAAATCGCTTAATCTCACCAAGTCATTTGCGTCAGTCGGGCTTGGATAATTTTTTAATTTATAAGCATTTTTCATGTTAATATTTTTGTTTATATTATATTTATGTCGTTCAGCCTGTGCCTTTGTGTAATAATTTGATAAATCAATATCCAGTTCTTGAGATACACCAAAGATAGAACCATCTTTACCAACATAAGTCATTTATATTAGATTAAAAATAATATCATAAAATTTTTTATTTTTGTTGAGTTGAAATAACACATATAGACATAATTGACCACAACACTTGGAATTTAATTCTTGGACTTGAAATGTTTGATAAACACCATTCTGTAAGAATTTTATGACTTCAACAGGTGGTGGAAGACCAAAACTATCAAAATAATATTTGTCTTGACTATTAAAAATACAAACCCAATGAGAACCGTTCCCATCATTATCTTCTAAGTTCATAATAATATTCTTTGTATGTTTCGACACATTTGTTAATTCATCTCTCATACAAATAACCACATTATGAATTTTTAATTTCTTACAATATTTGGCAAGTTGTAAATTTGATGTTGTATTCTTTCCAAATTCTTTCAACCACTCATCAATGCTCATTTATTTATTAGAAAGATATAATCCATTACCTCTTTTCGTTAATTTTACACCTGCTTGTGCTATAGAAGAAAGCATATCTCCAACTAACAATCTCGCTTTATCAGGCAGACCTTCAAGTTTTTCAGCAAAATCTACAATTACACCACTTCCACTAATTTGTTTCTCCAACTCTTTGTTATGTCTTTCCAATTCTTTTTGAGCCTGGAGTTGAGCCTTCCTTTCGTTGGCAGTTTTGACCGCTGTTGAAATACCACCCGTCAATGCTCCAACCGCACTTAAACCAGCAAATAAAGGAATTAGAAATGGGAGAAATCCTCCACTCGTCTCTCTTATTGAATATTTTTTCAACATTGGTTTTGTCATTTTAATTTTAAGTGAGCCAGTGTCATTCAAGATTTTAACCTGTTCTCTTGTGAGCAAAACATCAATTCTTACTGCTCCTTTTCTCTGAATTGTATTAACGTTAATCGTACAAGGCTTTTGATTTTGAACACAAGATGATAGTTTATGAAGATTGATTTGATTAACATATACCCCAGTTGGTACTTTGCCACTCATTTATTTAACAAAAAATTATGTGAGACTAATCATCACACCATTATCTGTATTAATCTGCAATTCTGTTTCTTCCAAAAGCAAACAATATGTATCAACTTCTTCACTCTCTCCTCTTTCAATGTATAGGGAAGTATCCACTCGATTAGACTTTATAGTTTCTTTTTGAGCGCTCAGGTCAAACGTATAGATTGTATACAAACTTTTAAATGCTGTCATATCCAAAATAGGTTCTTTATTTCCATTACTTTCACACACCTTTTGGTAAGACTTGTATGCTTCAGCAAAATCATTTTTTTCCCAATTAATTTCCAATCTATCTCGTGGATAAAATGTTCCATCTAGAGAAACGCGAAGTTGTTTCACCTTAGCATTATCACTCAATGCATTATTCTTATCAGTCGCAGTATCACCATCTGGCTTTTTAAAAATCATCCACAGATATCGTGGCTTTCCTTCCAGAACACCCAAATTCCACGTGTAAGTAGTTTGATTGAGTTTAACGTGTTGACATCTTCTTTTGAGGTATGATACACTGAGTGGTTTTTTTGAGTTAAGTCTTCGATTCAACATCTCTTCTGTTTTAAGATTAGGAGTATATTCACTGATATACCAACTCATCTCCTCAATTACAAATTTATTCTGATCACCAAAAGCATTACCAACACCAAAAAGCAATCTATTTTCATTATCATTCCTTTGTAGTTGAAATCTAATTTTAAGACCATACAGAACTTTATCATAATCACAAAATCCAAATATACCTTTAAGAGGAACTGCCACAGTAAAACTATTTTCTGCTTTTGTATCATCATTATACATTCCTTTCCTTTGAATATATCCAGGGTCTGTGTTTGTTCCCGTTGACATATCAGGAATAAAACCTTCGACAGACCCCTTTCCCATTCTATCACTGAATGTATAGAGTGTAAATTTCATCATTTCAGATACAGCAGAGACATAATCAACCGCTTCAACTTCTTGTGTTCCAATATACAATCGCACACTATCAAACATTTTCCAGAAGAAATCATTTACAAGTGTAGCGTTTGTGTTATTCCCAGCCTTAGTGAATTTAAATTTACACAACAAGAAACTTTCGGAGAGATTCAAATAGGTTTGTTGATTATTTATTTCAAAACTTTTTGTACCATTTGTATTCCAGTCTGTTCCAGTTATTGCATTTACCTTGAAGTAATCTTCTTTTTTAGTGGAGTTTGAGATAATAATAGTATCATCCAAATCATAGATACTATCAATTGCTTCCATACTTGTATTTATTTAGGAAAAAGATGTTAAAACTTTTGAAACCCTGATCCAAGTATTTGAATTATTTTCTGTCGTTCTTGGGGGACAACTGAGTTTTACCTTTCTTAATTTCTTTTATTGCTTGTAATTTATGAGATTCTTTCTGAGCATCTTTTATACTCTTTACAGCACCTGCTACATTTCCCACAGCAGAAGCAGTTGAACCAATTAGGTCTTTATGTTTAAGAATAGTTGAACCAATACCCATGAGAGTATCAATTATCCCATCTCCTCTAAATTGATGTCCAACACCCCTTTGTCTCTTAGGTTTATAGTATCCTCTACCAAGATACATACCTTCACCCTTGTAGTACGGGAAAGGAACATCCCATCCCCTGTAATTATTTTATATTTTCCCAACTCGTGCTTCCTCACAATAACCATCGTATTTATTTATTGAAAAACTTCACGTAGGTGAATTCTGATGGATATAACTTCTCCATTAAAAGAAATCACACGATTATCTTGGTCGGTTATCCTAAAATTTACTCTGTGTATGGTTTTTCCTGACACAGGTAGATAAACCAAATTTTTAGGCTCCATATTGAATTTATAACCAATTGGGGTTGAGTATGCGCTGAATGAAAATATTGTATTTGTTTTTAATCCATCATTATAAGCACCATCAATCAAATCACAGTGAATTAACACCGAATTTATTCCTGAGGATATTTGAATGACATTATCACTGTAAAACGTCCCATTAGTTTCAATCTTTTTTGAGGAGAAACCTAATAACTCTCTAAATGAATTATCAATTGTGAAATCAACCTTGTAGTTATTTTTAACTTTAATCGTTGATTTTGAAGTATGTTTTTGAATGTTTATAACAATATTTTTTGGTTCATCACCCTGTTCTTTCATAAGACGAGCAATTTCGGAAGATATTTGAGAAATCTCGTATGCTCCGGGTGAGACTGTTATCGTTTTGTATCCACTTCCCGGATTATAACTAAACTTGTCATTTTTCTCGGTTATATTAAATAAGGTATTATAAGTCTCCATGGACAATAAAGATGCCTCATATTCTTTTGTTGTGTCAAGTTGTAGTGGGTATGGGAATGAAGATGTGTGGTCGCTTGTTGTGAAATTAAAACTCAGGATTGTGCTTCTCATCTTATTTAATATGAGTTAAAATGTCTTTATATTGAGATTTATTAATTATTTTCATGTTCATCAACTGGTCTAAAATGGCTGATGCTTCATTAAAACAATTGTTATTTCCAGCCTTCTTACTGCCGAACAACAATAACAGTCTATTAACTAATTGCGATGGGTCATTTGGAAGAAAACTAATACCTGAACCAAGGATACTTAAAGCCTGAATAATGTGTTTCTCCTTCTCATTCTTCCTACTTTTACCAGAAAGAATAACCTTATAATTTAGAGTGTTCAGCAAATCAATATATACTCTATCATCATTATTTTCCATATCCAATGGTTTATCAATATACTTTGATTCATCCCTCACAGTTGAACCTTGTCTTCCATCTTTTGTGAGAAGAAACATTAATCTCGGAGTTAGTTTAACAGGGGTTGAGCAGAACTTAAGAACCTTAATTCATCATTAAATATCAATACCTTTTCTTGAACAAGATGAAATATTGCTGGTTGTTCTGTTGGAATGAGTCCTGCTTTGGTTTTTGAATCCGCTGAATATTCATTGTTTTGAACAGCATTCACAATATAATCAGGGGTTGATTAATCTCTTCCAGTTGTTGAAATAAACCTTCATCATCATATTCTAATTCTCCTAAATGCTCTAATTCTTCCTCCGTCATTTGACTGAAATCTTTTAACATTTGAAGCTTTCTAGGAGTATATTCTACTGTGGGAACTGTGGAAACATCTTTCATTTTTCTTGGGAAGTTTTTAAAAGTGGTTTAAAAAATTTCTCTTGTTTTTTCAAATGCTTCTTCGCCCGTTAGTTTCTGTCTGCGTTTCTTCTTTATGTCTTCCTGTTGTTTTACAACTTTTGAAACCAACTCTTGATGTTCCTTAAATCTTCTTGCTCTTTCTTTTGTATCCATTTATTTATTGTAAAATATCATTTAATGAATTGTAAAGATCAACAGGGAAATTTTCCTTTTCTTCATCATTCAAGTAGATGTGTTCAAATAAATCCTTTTCTTTAAATATTTCATCAAATTCTTTATTAACATTAATGCGAGTTGTAATTTCTTCTTCACTAATCCTTGCATCTCTGCTTTTCATACGTTTGTGTTGAGTTTCTTCATCAACATCAAAACCGAATGATAAAATCTTCACTCCGCTCAGATATTTAATAATTTGTCTCGTTCCTTCTGGATTAGTTTCTAATATCCCAACACCACCAGATTTTAGTTTCTTTAACTCACTCTTACAATGTGAATATTTTGTTGTACCAAGAGAAACCTCCTCAAATATTTGTCCTTCATTCCTCAATCGCATATGTTCCTCCACTGAAATATAGTGATAATCTTCACCTTTTACTTCTCCAGGTCTTATTGCTCTAGTTGTTGTTGATACAATGCGTATCACGGGGTGTTTTTTAAGTAAATTTACAATATTCTCATTTGTACTACACAAGAACCTTGATTTATGAAAGTTTTTTCCAGAAGCAGATTTACCCACAAGATTTATAATAATAGTTGTCATTTATATATGTAATTGTTTATAAAACAAAAAATATATCCCTTAATATCTCATCTTGTTTCACAACAATATATTTATATTTTTCAGTCGTGTGCTTCATATAATCCTCAAATTTCTTTTTACTACATAATGTAGAACAATTATCTCTCCAAAAATTATTGATATCTATTGAATTTAACTTGAATAAAATAAAAGTATTAGCATTGTTTCTGATGGAACGACGAGGAAGTTGAAAGTACGATTGACTAAGATAAATACAATTACAAGAAGAATGTCTCCCTCTTGTGTAGTAGCTGTCCATTACCGTTTGGTTTCTCTCATTAACACAATCATCAAAGATAACGAGGTTCTTTTTTGATTTATCCAAATCTTGGGGAGACGGTATATCATCCGTATTATCACTAAGAATACAAGTTATAAGATTTGATTTCTTTTTACATCTCTGTGTATCACAAAATAGTTGAATTATATCTTCAATGTTATAATCATTTAGGTTTTTTTGATGTTTAAATAAACCTATTATATCTTCTTTTTGAAGACCAGCATTAAAACCTTGTGAGAGTAGTTGATACTCTGGTTGAAAACTCGACTTTGTGAAAATTATTAAATTATCATAATCTAAAAAGTTGGGAGTGAGGAGCATTTTTAAAAGTAAGCAGGTTTTTCCACATCCACTTGAACCAACTATGAGACATCTTAATGAATTTGGGAGATTTTTATGGTTGTTAAATTTTATCTTATTTTCCCAAATAGGTAAAAAATCATTCATTTATATATTTGAAAAACAGGTTATTTAATTTATTATTGGCTTTTTTAGAAACTCTATATTTTATCCTAAGTTCAGGTTTAATTTCAAGATAATCCATTATTTTATTTATACAATATCTTGTGTTGATATTTCCCTGAAAATTACATCCATGAATAATATACAACAACAATCCTTTGAACATTTCTCTTATACGTTCAGTTTCTTCCCTTGTAAGGAAAGGTGTGTTATCATCCTCATACTTTACATTCATTTCTCTAATCAATCTTGTAAAGTAATTCATTTTTGGTGTAAATCTAAAAGAATTATTTTCCTTTTTATATTTTTTATTATCATTAATTAGAAGATAATCACAGAATATACATTGTTTATAGGCTTTTGACTCTGTGTTTAATCCCTGTCTTTCACACGCAGGACAATTCTCAAATTTGTCATATGGAGAATCAGGAAAGTCTAGCATATTTATAAAGTAAAACTTTACTTAAACTGAAATTCATCTATACTTTTAGTTGTATATTACCATCGATATCGATATACTTTTTTCATTATCAGATTCAACGACAACATTTTTTATATTAAAGGTAATTTTAAAATTATCGTTAACTACTATTGAACGAAATGTCATTTCACCTGATATATTAACATCCTTTATTTCATCAAGATTTACATCTTTAGGGTTGTTGAAAAAAATACAAATTTCTCCTTGCATATTACAGATGGTCTTATCTTTTCTTTCTAAAGCTTCATCCATAAGGTTTTTGTTCTTTGATACTTTTTCTTGTTTCATTGCTTTTTCTAGTTTTGAATATATTACTAGAAGGAGAGGAGAAACTTTTGTTAGAGATACTTTAATTGATGTTCTACCAGGTATACTAAAAGCCCTTCCACTGAAGGAAATTGAAGAACTCATATTATTTACCATAATAGTTTTTATCCAATAGTTGTTATATTTATCTTTGTTCAATTTTACATCCTTGACATATTTCACAGTATCTTTAACAGATGAAGAGATTGATTGAAACTTGTCTTTTGTGTCTTGAAACATTGTATTTATTAAGTGAAAAAGTTGGAGGATAAAATGTTTTTAAGCACAGATTCACCTATAAATTAAACGAAATTTTCATCAAGAAAATTTTAGTTTAAGCAAAGTTTTATTCTATAAATATGGTGAATACAACGTACTGCGATGTTTGTAATCACGAATATAAACATTATAGAAAACACCTCCGAACCAACAAACACACATTTAATCTATTTCATCAAATATCTCCTCTTGAGTTGGAAAGAAAACATTGTGATATCTGTTCAAAGGATGTTTTGAAGAGTAGTTATAATCAACATCTTCAATCACAAAAACACAAGAAAAATGAGTTTAAAGTAAAGGGAGACTATTATATTAAAAACACTGATGAGGCATTTAAAGGGCATATAAAAATAAGGATTTTTCAATTTGGAGAACCCAGTCCATCATCAATAGCTGAATCAATTGAAATAGTGAAACCCGATGTTGAAAAATTTATTAAAAAGACATTAAAAGAAATAAAAACTTTAAAGTTTTATATGGGAGTGAAAATGAATATGAAAAGACAAGATGAAGAACAAACTCCTTATATGAGAACAGATCTTCATTTTATAACATCATTTCAAGATTTTTTGAATAGTGGGGTTTATGAAGAACTATCAAGACAAGAGGAGGATGTTGATAATACAGTGGTAGGAAGTGGATTCAATATTAAAAAAATCATCTTTTTAGATATACACATTCTAAAATCAAACCCTCTTAAAGCTTCTTCTTATATTGAATTACCAAAAGAAATAAAACTAAAGAAGGCAGTTGTTAATATTAAGAACAATGATAATAAATGTTTTCTCTGGTCTGTTCTTGCTCACTTACATCCACCAAAATGTAATTCAGAAAGAGTAAAACAATATATGAAATATGAGAATACCTTGGACATTAAAGATTTTAAATTCCCAATGCCATTAACAGATATTCCTAAATTTGAGAAAAAGAATAATCTTTCTATCAATGTATATGGATTAACGGATACAAACAAAGTTCAAATATTAAAAATTTCAAACAACTATAAAAATGAAGAAACACACATTGACCTTTTATATTTTAGTGTTGGAAAGAATTCACATTACACATACATCAATAATTTATCAAGATTAATCTCTTCTCAGGTATTCAGAACAGCAAACAAAATATATCCTTGTAAGCGATGTCTTAATTCATTTCATACAAAAGAACGATTAGAACAACATTCAAAATATTGTAGTAATCATAAATCAGCTGTAATTACAATGCCTAAACCTGGTGAAAAGATTTATTTTGAAGATTATAATAAATCTATCATGCACCCATTTGTGATATACGCTGATTTTGAATGTATCCTTAAAAAGATAAATACTGCTTCTCCTAATCCAAAAGAACCATATACAAATAAATATCAAAAACATATTCCTTGTGGTTTTTGTTATTATATCAAATCATCTGTTGGAGAAAAGTATAACAAACTTGAACATTATCGTGGAAAAAATGCTTCACAAGAGTTTGTAAAACGATTAGAAAAGGATTGTATAAGACTCACTAAATTAATGAAAGAAACAAATGAACCGATGAAATTAACCAAAGAAGAAAAATTAGAATTTAGAATGAACAATATCTGTCATATTTGTGAGGGGGAAATTAAGGAGTTTAAAGTTAGAGACCATTGTCATCTTACTGGTAAATATAGAGGTCCCGCTCATTCCTGTTGTAATCTTAATTATAAATTACCTTCTTTTATTCCAGTCTTTCTTCACAACAGCGCCAACTATGATACACATCTATTTATAAATGAACTTTCAAAAACACCAGGGAATATTTCTGCTATAACAAACACAAGTCAAAAGTATATTTCATTTTCAAAAATGATATTCACAAAACCTATAACTCGTATTAGGTTTTTAGATTCTTACAAGTTTATGGGAACACCACTAGCCTACCTCGCATCAAATCTAAGCTCCACAGACTCTTTTCCAAATCTTAATTCATTCTTTCCAAAAGAGGAAATTCTCACTAAAGAGGAAATTCAGATTAAAGATGAAATTCTGATTAAAGAAGGAATTCTTACGAGAGAGGAAATTCAAACAAGGAATGAAATTCAAAGTAAAGAGAAAATTCTTACAAGTAAGGGAATTTATCCTTATGATTATATGGATTCATTTATGAGATTTAAAGAAACACAACTTCCTTCAAAAGAAAGTTTCTATAATAACCTTTATGAAGAAGAGATAAGTGATAAGGAATATAAACACGCACAAGAAATATGGAAAATATTTAAGATAAAGAACCTTGGAGAATATCACGATTTATATCTAAAAACAGATGTTTTATTGTTAGCTGATGTGTTTGAAGCTTTTAGATCACTCTGTCATAATAAAAATTGTTATGGGTTAGATCCTGCCCACTATTTCACAGCTCCTGGTTTAGCTTGGAGTGCAATGTTGAAAATGACAAAACAAGATATAGATTTAATCAGTGATGTGGATATGCTTTTGATGATTGAGAAGTCCAAGAGAGGTGGAATATCACAAGTATGTTCAAAAAGATATGCTAAAGCAAATAATAAATATCTCCCAAATTATGATAGTGAAAAAGATAGTAATTATTTGATGTATTTTGATGCTAATAATTTGTATGGATGGGCAATGTCTCAATCTCTACCTTATGGTAAATTAGAGTGGGTGGAAGAAAAGAATTATGAAAAGGCTTTGATGAATATTGTTATTTCTTCTCAAGAGGAATTGAATGACGAAGAAGAAGGTTATTATTTTGAAGTTGATTTGAGGTACCCGAGTGATCTTCATAATAAGCATAAAGATCTTCCTTTTGCATGTGAGAAAGAAACTCCAAAGAAAGAATGGTTAAGTGATTATCATAAAAGTTTTAATATTAAAGGTAAATCAACAGAAAAGTTATTAACAACATTCTATGATAAAGAGGGATATGTTTTGCATCAGAGAAGCTTAAAACAGTTTTTGAGAGAAGGATTGAGAGTAGCTAAAATTCATAGAGTTTTAAAATTTAAACAAAGTCCTTGGGTGAAAAAGTATATTCAATTCAATACAGATATGAGAGCAAATACAAAAGTAAAATTTGAAGGGGACTTTTATAAATTAATGAATAATGCTGTATTTGGAAAGACTATGGAAAATGTTAGAAACAGGCAAAACATTAGATTCGCAACATCTTGGAAAGAAGCTTCGAGATTGATAAATAAACCAAGTTTTGAGAGAGAAGAGGTTTTTTCAGAGAACTTTTCTGCAATTCATATGAAAAAGGAAAGTATTGTAATGGATAAACCAATTTATATTGGAACAGCAGTTCTTGATTTATCAAAGATATTGATGTATGATTATTTGTATAATGACTTAAAGAAAGAGTATGGTGAAAATGTTTCATTGTTGTATATGGATACTGATAGTTTTATCCTAGATATAAAAACTGATGATGTTTATGAAGATATGAAGAAAAATATTGGAGTATATGATACAAGTAATTTCAGCAAGAAGAGTGAGTTATTTTCCAAAAAGAATGAAAAGGTTATTGGTAAGTTTAAGGATGAGTTGGGTGGAAAAGTAATGAGTGAGTTTATTGGATTGAGAGCAAAGGCATATGCTTATAAGTATGGTGAACAGATTGATAAGAGGTTAAAGGGAATAAAGAAATATGTAATAAAGAAATCAATAACTTTTAGAAATTATTATAATTGTTTGATGAATAAGAAAGAAGAATATAGGAAAATGAATACAATAAGAAGTTATAAACATAACATATATAGTGAAGAAGTAAATAAAAAGGCATTAGGAGCCTTTGATGATAAGAGATTTATTTTAGATAATGGAATAGATTGTGTTCCATATGGATATTGTATGATAGAGTGTATAAAATAGATTATGTTTTAACGATGGGAAGATGGGTTAGGGTTTTTAAGGGCTACACTGCGTTTTTTCACAATATATAAATGGTTAAACCAAGTATTAATCAAACTAAAGAGTGGAGAAAATCTCAGTCTTGGTATATAAATGGAAAACATAATGAATGTGAAAAATATCAAATAAGTCTTATTGAAAAAATAACTAAAACAAAGGTAAATAAAACAAATAAGCGAATTAATTTAAAAACTAGTAAGTTAGAGGATGTAAAGAAAAAATGAATATCCTTGAATGGACTGAAAACTTTGATGGTTATCAATTGAACAATGAAAAAACAATTTACTATAATCTCAAAATGATATGTGGCTCAGGAGGTGGTCAAACAAGAGCATTAAGAGAAGTTTATCATTTCGTAATGGCACAAAAGGGGTATCTTAAAAAATATAAAGATTCAAATGTTTTGTTTGTCAATATTTTAGATGGGGATTATTGTGCAAAGAAAATTAAACTATTGAAGGAATTTGAGAATGAACAAATCTTTATAGGTTCAATGAGTGAGCTGTTCAACCCCCAGGTGTTCAATTCAATGAGGTTCAACCTCCAAGTTAAAAGGGGAGACAAATAAATATACCTTGGGATAAAAAGGGGGTTTATTTTTAAGGAAAAAAAATATAAATCGCTGAAAATCCCCCATTCATTTACATGGGGAAAAGTGAGCCAGAATCAGTATTCTTACCCTACTCCAATTCCCAAAACCGCTGGGAACACGTTTTTATATGGCAGTTGTAAGCTAGAAACACATTCATTTTTTATTTTTTTTTTGTCGACCGGAAGACGTCATTGGAATACGTCTACATACGTCGATGTGTGTTGGGACTACGTAAATAATTGGTTCAAAGCATGTCAAACATAAGTTAGGAATAAGTTTCGCGTAAAAAAAGACATTACCGCGACGTGTTTCGACTTTTGAGTAGCTTATAAGTAGCCTTTGTGGACGTGTGTAAGCGTCCACATATCGTGTGTAAAAATTATCCCCATCGCATGCGGAACGTGTGTCATACGCCGAGTACGTCGTAAAATTTTGAACATGTTTAAAATTTCTTGACGTACTCTACTTACTACGACCTATGATAGCGTGCTTTAGCGTTCTACTCACATATACCAAACTTACTCATACCGTATTTGACGTGCCCCAACGTTTTAGACACATTTTTCTTAGGTCGGCATACACTGGCAAGATCGCCAAGGTGTGACCGCGATGTTGACACTTCCATTTCTACGGCAGTTATGATTCGAATCGTTGTGCGTCAGCCTTTTAATAGGCTACGTCACGACATCGTCGGCGATGCGTGCAACGCGCTTTGCCTAAGTTAGACTATCGTTGGGCATCGGTTGTGTAGGCCGACAACAGGTTCAGCATTCGTTGGTATAAGTTATCTATAACACAACGAAACGTTCTGTGTCCATTACTAATATGTTATGCATACGACCAACTCGTTATGAATACGTCCAAATCTTAAAAAAAAAAACATCAAAAGTTCAACGTCAGCCAGCGTTTTACATACATTTTAATACGTTGCCATCGCTGCCTAAAACGTCAAGGTGTGACCGGGCCTTAAGACACTGTTCGAGATAACCAAAGGTGAATAAATGCTCATTTTGCTGGAATCTTTTTAAACATGAGTCTGGGTTAAACTATTGAGAAATAAGTTTGTATCCATAGCAGTTTAACCTTGTGAGGAACCACATGCCCACCCAAAAGGAGTGACGATGTCGCAAATCTGCTTTGGCACTAGTAGTGAGTCGGGTATGTATTACCGACAATCTGGCATGGAGTCGGTTGGAGCTGGTCGACCCAGGCCAACCTAATGTTTTCTGACAAGTCCCATTTCCCATCTGCTTTGTCGAAATTGCCAAATAAGGGTCTTGAGACATTCGCGATAGCGAAGGTTCCCAGCAATGTCGAAATAACCCAACCAATTCTGTAGAATACATCGCTAATCTATTTACCAGGACGTCTCATCCCATTGTGAGATATTTCTGCAATTGTGGATTTCTTATAGCCATCAATGTGTTCAGACCAATCTCCATTGGAACACCTCTGGGTGGAGTATTTTATCATTGCCAGAACTCCTCAAATTATGTGAACATGATTTGACAGTGTTCCAGAGGAGCCCTTTTCATGGCATCAGGTTGGGTTGTGTTGGCTTGTTTCAGCACAAAACCTTGGACCTACCATGTTTATTTTTCAAACATTGCTGTAATTCTGGTGGAGAAGCTGCTAAGTATGTTACATGTAGGGCAAAAACAGCGAGAGACATTGATGTACTTTTTTTACTAATTTTAAGGACATTGCTTTTTATTTTTTAATGGGCAAACCAATACTATATGATGCTTTTTTTGTATACAGAGTCGAGGCTCGTGGAAGAGCTGGAGTTCCCAGGTTACATAATCCACATGAGCTCTGTGCTCAAATGTAAACATGAGACGTGCAAAATATTTGCAGTGAAGGAGGAATAAATCTATAAATCAATGAGGAAAGCAAACTCAGCTTTTGGGGCTGTTCACCCTAGAATTGAACATGTAGTACTTGTTTTGCATAATGTCGATGTCCAAAATGCCTCAAAACAGCATATTGTGCCTTGAAATGTATTTCATAACTGCTCCTGGTTGTTCCAGAGTAGACTGAGAAGTTTGTTTGTATTGCTTTTACTCCAAATACAATGCTGTTATTCTGTAATCATTGTCACCACCAACATGGATTCACACATCCATGCGTTATCGCTCACCTGTGGTTCCGCCGCCAGGGTGAGCGTCAGCAGTTATAACCCCTGGGTACCTGAGGCTGCGGAAGTCAAGGCCAAACTTGTGGTGGTAATACTGCAATACAGAGGTAGACTGTGGTATTTCATGGTCCTCATAGCACTTTGCAGAGACATACAGGTCATACACAATTTAGCAAGTTGTTCTAATAACTAGCATGTGTTTTGATCGTGAGTGCGAGTGATTTCCACTCCAACTGACTGACTATCATGTTGATGATCGTGGAGCGACCTGTGCGCCCTGATAATACCCAATGAGCTATATTGGACAGGTCCAACCAAACCAGGCAGGTCTGAGGGAAGGGGACAGATGAAGTATTCATCAAAATTTTGAGTAAACCTCATGAACAAAAACAAACAAACAAAAAAGATAATAATAATAATAATAATAATAATAATAATAATAATCCTGATGTCGACAGCAGAGCCTCAGTTGTTGAAATGGCAAAGCAGAAAGATTTGTTACCCAGCATTTTAACAATGAAGACCACCAATTCTGATAAAATGGATACTGTGTACTCATGTAAAACTTGCGACCACACAAGTAACGTAAGCAACCAAAAGACACTAACAATGAAAAACCGTATCTCAATCATACTGCATCGGTTGTTGCGCAGGTAAAAAGGGCCACGTCCCCCAGATAGTGACCAGGCTGTGATTGAAAAGTTAGTAACCGGTCAACCACCACCACAACACCACCATCAACAGCAGAATCTTCTAAAATGTAAACATCCAATTTCAGTTGCAACATTCAACGCACGGACACTTAGCTCAGCGGATAAGATCAACGAAACTGTTTCACACATGGAAAAGTATGGCATCAGTGTAATCTGCCTTCAAGAACACCGCATTTACCATGATGTTGACATCCGCTATCAAGGAGTATGAAAAGGGTGGACTCCAGTTCCTAGCTTTTTTATTTTTTTGTATACATTGTCGAGGCTCGTATGAGAGCAAACGCACAACAAGGGGGGCAGGAGACAAGAGGGGTGGGAGAGGAAAGGACAAAACAGTGGGGAACAGCTTGGACAGTGGTAGCTTGGCCACTAAAAACCCCTGAATGCTTCAGTTGGGGGTGTTGGCCTATTTATCACCAACACTGCATATAAAAGCCTGTCGTAACATTGAGTCTATCAATCGCCGCATAATGGCAACAACCTTCAATGGTAATCCTAAAGCAATAATAATCCAATATATATATATATATATATACACATATATATATATATATATATATATACATATATATATATATATATATATATATATACATATATATATATATATATATATATATATATCCAAGTTAATGTCTGTGTGTGGGTGTCATAAGCCCCGCTCATTCTACAGGCCACGCCTTCCCCTCTTCCCAGCATCACAAGTACTGCCCATTAGCCAACCAAGCCACACCTTTCCCTCCAGCCACCCAGAAATCACCTAACCGCCACATTTTTCGTTACGCATAGCTAAGATTGTTCAACGGCTTCTGATGTGCACTTGAAGACCGAACAACGTGTCTTTTATCATTAAATAAAGGTACCGTCTTGAGGAAAAAAAACAAAGGTACATTTTGATTCCAAGTCAAATGAAGTAATGAAGTAATGCATGTTTTTGTTTGCAGCAATCATGTCAGCGGTCTAATATACATCGCCAAATGAAGGTACGTTAATTCTCAAATGCAGAGGAAAGAAAATAGTGACATTTCATGAAAAAAAAACTTTTGGTTTTCGCCTGACTTTTCAAGGCCTATAACAAACAAGCCTATAACTTGATAAACAAGCTGATGGACATGTAATACACGTCATATGAAGCTTGGTCGTGAAATACCTGTGTCCGTAATGAAATCGAGAGGCCGCCAGGGAAATCCTGAGAGCTATTTATTATGTACAAGTACACTTTAAAGTTGGATGAAATGTACACGTCCACTTAACATCACCTCTGAGTGAATGTCCATTTTAAAATTGAACAAGGTATGTTTGCATAACAACAGAAATAGTCTTGATTTAATATTTTAAATCTTTAATATAAAAACTGTCCTTTTGTCAGTGTTTTGTATGTTCTGTATGTTGGCGATGTCCAGGGGTGTGTTAATTTACCGAGTGGCTAGCTCACGCTTGCCAGACCAGCTGTTTCTTATCAACGGCATCAAATATAATGCTTGCTTGACTGCTTAAGCCACTTGGCGAGTCCTCCACAAGAAACTTGAAACTAAACACAAGCAACTACACGTTGGTAACTAATGAAGGGAGGGGAAGGGGTGGGATGAGAGGAAGGACCCAGTGTTGCTTGGCAATGCCGGGTACCCCTGCTAGTATGCTATAGCCCGACCAACATATTGTCGGAGGAATATGCATTAACATTCTATGATCACCAATAGGAACGGTAAATATCTATTTCATCTAATGGCAAAATGTGAACTTATTTCTATGACTAATATGTTCCAAAAATGGAAAGGTGAACTCTGGACTTTCACTTACACGACCCAGCATAGAGCACAGATAGATCTTGTCAACAAAAAGTGGAAAAACAGTGCCACAAACTGTGAATCATATGGCTTCTTCCACTCAGTCAGTTCAGATCACCGTTAGTAACCACTAAAGTAAGATTAAGTCTTCGAGCAAACGTCAAAAGTTAAAAAAAAAAAAAAAAAATAACTCACCACAGTACAACTGAAGTAAGCTGAAAAAGGATTCAATCCTTCATGCATACACAGTGGAAGTGAAAAACCAAATTGAAGTACTGCAACCAGCTACAAGCTCCCAAACAGCTCATGCTATGTACAACAATATCAGCACCACCCAGAATTACACAGCTGAGACACACAAAAAAAAAGATTTATCACAAAAGTTAACTGCTGTGGGAAGATGAAAATGTAATAGAAAAGCGTGCAGCAATGAAATCTGCGTACATTGCAAAGTCTGCCAATGGAACTGAAACTGATATGATTAAATACGATAAAGCCAAATAAAACCAAAATGAGCGTCAAGCAAGGTATATCAGGGACAGCAATTATTGAAATTACAGTGCCCATAGAAAGTCTACAGCCCCTTTCAAAATTTTCACCTTTTGTTGCCTTCAAGCCTGGAATTAAATTGCATTAAATCAGACTTTTTCCACCTTTATTTACACATCGTGACCCACAACTTCCAAGTGAAAAACAAATTCTACAAATTTCAGAAAATTAATTAAAAATACAAAACTAGAATATCTTGGTTGAATGTGTCCACCCCACTGAATTTATACTTGGTGGAAGCACCTTTGACAGCAATTACAGCTGTGAGTCTGTTGGAATAGGTCTCTACCAACTTTACACACCTTGATTGGGCAATATTTTCCCATTCTTCTGTACAAAACTGGTTAAGCTCAGTGGAGTTGCGTGGGGAGCGTTGATGGACAGCAATCTCAAGTCATGCCACAGATTTTGATTGGATTTTGGTTTGGGCTCTGACTGGGCCACTCAAGGATATTTATCTTTTTGTTCCTTAGTCACTCCAGTGTAAATTTGGCTGTATGCTTTAGGTCATTGTCATGCTGAAAGGTGAACTTCTATCACAATTTCAGCTTTCTTGCAGAGGGCAGCAGGCTTTCCTCTTAGGATTTTTCTGTATTTTGCTCCCTCCATTTTCTCTTCTACCCTGAAAAGTGCCTCAGTCCCTCCTGATGAGAAACATCCCCATAACGTGATGCTACCACCACCATGCTTCAGTGGGGATCGTGTTCTTTGGGTGATGTGCTGTAATGGGTTTGCACCAAACGTAACATTTTGCATTTAGGCCAAAAAGTTCTATCTTGGTTTCATCAGCCCACAAACTTTTTGCCACATGGCTTCAGAATCTCTGGAGTGGTTTTTGCTGACCTCAAACGGGACTCAAGGTGGGCTTTTTTGAGTAATGGCTTCTTTTTTGCCACCCTACCGTACAGGCTTGACTTGTGGAGTGCTTGGGATATTGTTGTTACATGCACATTGTTATCAGTCTTTGCCATAAAAGCCTGCAGCTCTTTCAAAGTTGCCATTGGCCTCTTGGTGGCCTCTCTGATCAGTCTCCTCCTTGCTTGTTAATCCAGTTTGGAGGGACGGCCTGATCTAGGCAGTGTCTTGGTGGTACCACACGCCTTCCACTTCTTAATGATTGTCTTGACTGTGCTCCAAGGGATATTCAAGGTCTTTGAAATATTTTATACCCATCCCCTGATCTGTGCCTTTGCACAACTTTAACCTGGCACCTTGGTGCTCATGTTTGAGTCTTTGCTGTAAATATGCACAACCCAGCAGAGGAAACCTACAGGAACAGTCGATTTTATTCTTAAATAATCAGAATCATGACAATTTAACACACGTGGAGGCCAATTAATTTGGTCTGTGATTTTGAAGGTGATTGGTTGCACCTGAGCAAACTTACAATTGCTATTATAAGGGGGTGGACACTGATCCAACCAAGATATTCTAGTTTTGTATTTTTCACAAATCATCTGGAATGTGTCGAATTTGTTTTTCACTTGGAAGTTGTGGGTTATGATGTTAGAATAAAGGTGGAAAAAGTCTGATTTAATGCAAATTAATTCCAGGTGATAAGGCAACAAAAGCTGAAAATTTTGAAAGGGGGTGTAGACTTTCTTTAGATACTGTACATCCGTGGCAGTTCAGCATCAGTCATGACAAGCATGGCGTACAGTAAACTAAATCACGGGAAGAAAAACCAGTAACCAGGGGAAACTTAGAGCTTGCAATCCTGCTGAAAGGATTATAAGATGGAAGGCTTACTTTGCAACCCTTTTGGAACAGCTCCCAACTATCATCACACCTTCGACTTGCTGTTGTAAATGAGATACTGCCAAATGATACAGAAAACTTCACAATGAAAGAATTAAGAATAAAATCAATGGATAAGAACAAAGCATCTGGTATTGACGGAGTTCTACAGGAGGTTTGGATAAGTGGCACACTCGAGCAGCTCCTTGAAATCTGCAACAAAGCCCTAACTGGGGATAAACCAACTCAGTGGTCAATGAGTGAAATCGTACCATTTCCGAAGAAAGGGGATCTAGGTGTTGCAAAGAATTACCGTGGAATCAGCCTAACTTGTATTTCTGTGAAGATCTACAAGAAATTGCTCCTTTGCAGGACTTGTATATCTACCCTCAGGAGAGACAGAAAACAACATCTTTCTAATCTCAAGTCTGAACTCTCAAACCTCTCTCCCTCCTCCAAACCCTGGTGGCATCTAATCAAATCTGTTTCTGGTGTATGTTCCCCCTCCATCCCCAACCCCCTTCCCTCAAATGGCCACACTGCTGACACCACACGTGAAAAGGCTGAATGCCTAAACTCTGTGTTTGCATCGAAATATTGTGTCCCAAACCCATCGCTTTCTGTACCCACCTTACCAGTTGCACCCAGCTGTCCCTGGAATCTGTGTCCTTTTCCTCTGACAAAGTGGAGAGTTTGCTGTCAAACCTCGACTCAGATTATGCAACTGGTCCAGACAGCATCAGCCGATGTGTCCTAAAAACCTGCTCTGCTGCTGTTGCTCACCCTCTCTCTGTTCTATTCACCCTCTCATTTGCTCAAGCTCATCTGCCACCTGCTTGGAAATCAGCAAACATTACCGCTCTACATAAAAAGGTGCAAAAACAGATCCCTGCACCGACAGACCAATCAGCCTTCTCCCATTCATCAGCACGGTTATGGAATCCATCATCGTTTCAGAGAAATCCTTCCTCTTCTCCAATCGCTTGATTTCCGATCATCAATTTGGTTTCAGACCGGATCACTCTACCTTGGATATGCTGCTTCTGCTCTCCCAACAATGGATGGAGGTATTCAATACCAGACATGAAATCAGAGCCATATCCCAAGACATATCGCGTGCTTTTGACACGGTCTGGCACCCTGCCCTGCTCACCAAACTCTTCCTATGGTATCCAAGGCCATCTCCACTCATGGCGCGCAGACTTCCTCTCCTGTCACAGCCAACGTGTGGGCCTAAATGGAGTTCTTGCATCCCCTCTTCCTGTTCAGGCTGGAGTTCCTCATGGCTACATTCTGGGCTCTGTTTTTTGTCTGGTTTTCATCAATGATCTCTCCGACTCTCTGGAAAATCCTCTTTATCTCTTTGCTGATGACTCCACCCTCTGCCGTACCATCTGTCACCACTCAGACCGGCAAGCAGCAGCTTTTTCACTCTCTGCAAATCTGGATAATATAACCAAATCACAACTATATAAGAGAAAATGTAAAACGTATGTTTGTAAGAGATGTCTCAACACCTTTCACATTAAAGAATGATTAAATAAACATTCGAAATATTGTAGTAATCATAAATCAACCATACTCATTTTACCAAAAGCAGGTTCAAACATATCATTAACAAATCTATAAAACATCAGTTTGTGATATATGCTGATTTTGAAAGTATCCTTAAAAAGATAGATACTGTTTCTCCAAATCCAAATAAATCATACACAAATAAATATGAAAAACATACTCCTTGTTGTTTCTGTTATTATATCAAATCTGTTGGTGATGAATACAACAAGTTAGAACTTTATGGAGGAGAAGATGCCTCAGAGGAGTTTGTAAGACGATTGGAAAAAGACTGTATAAGACTAAGAGAAATAATGGTTAAAACCTATAAACCAATGTCATTAACAAAGGGAGAGAAAAAGGAATTTAGAAAGAACCTTATCTGTCATATTTGTGAGGAGAAAATTGAGGGAGAGGTCAAGGTTAGGGATCACTGTCATCTTACTGGTAAATATCGAGATCCAGCTCATTCCCATTGTAATCTTAATTACAAGCCTCCAAAAACTTTATTCCTGTCTTTCTTCACAACAATGCTCACAATGACACACATCTATTTTAAAATGAACTTTCAAAGACATCTGGAGATATTTCTGCCATTCCTAAACACAGATCAAAAATACATCTCATTCACAAAAACAATTCATACGTCCCCCATAACCCATATCAGATTTCTTGACACATACAAGTTTATGGCAAGTCCATTATCTAACTTAGCATCAAATATTAAAAACTTTCTGAATCTTAAATCACATTTCTCAAATCAAGAAGAGATTGATCTCATCACAAAAGGGAATATATCCGTATGACTATATGGATTCATTTGAGAAGTTTAAAGAAACACAACTTCCTTCAAGGGAAAGTTTCTATGGCAAGTTGAATAAAACTCATATTTCCGATAGAGATTATACACAAGCTAAAAAGGTTTGGGAGAAGTTTAATGTAAAGAATCTTGGAGAATATCATGATTTGTATCTTAAAACTGATGTATTGTTATTGGCTGGTGTGTTTGAAATTTTTAGACCAGTCTGTCATCATAAAAATTCTTATGGATTCGACCCCGTTCACTATTACACAGCCCTGGGTTTGGCTTGGAGTGCTATGTTAAAAATGACAAAACAGAATTTGGAATTAATCAGTGATATAGATGTGCTTTTAATGATAGAGAAGGCTAAAAGAGGAGGAATATCTCAAGTATTTTCCAAGAGATATGCTAATGCAAATAACAAATATCTTCCTGATTATAATAAGAATGAGGACAACTCTTACCTGATGTATTATGATGCTAACACTTTGTATGGGTGGGCTATCTCTCAATTGTTACCTTATGGAAAATTTAAATGGGTTAAAGAAAAACAGTATGAAAAAGTTTTACTTAACATTGTTATCTCCTCTCAAAAAGAATTGGATGAAGCTGAAGTTGGATATTATTTTGAGGTTTATTTAAAATATCCAGAAGAACTTCATCACAAACATAAAGACCTACCTTATGCCCCTGATAAAGAAAGTCCAAGAAAAGAATGGTTCAGTGATTGCCAACAGTCATTTAATATAAAAGGTAAATCTCCAGAAAAACTACTTACTGCATTAAATGATAAAAAAAGTTATGTTTTGCATCATAGGAACTTGAGACAATATTTATCTGCTTGGTTGAGATGAGAGTGAGGAAAATTCGTCAGATTTTGAAATTTAAAGTCATTGGTTAAAGAAGTGTATTGATTTTAATACAAAAAGGAGAACAGAAGCAAAAACAGATTTTGAGAAGGACTTTTATAAATCAATGAATAATGCTGTATTTGGAAAGACTATGGAAAATGTTAGGAATCGACAAAACACAAGACTTTTGCTACATCTTGGAAACAGGCTTCAAAGTTAATTAATAGACCAAGTTTTGAACGAGCGGAGGTGTTTTCAGAGAACTTTTGTTCTATTCATTTGAAAAAAAAAAAAAAGAGTATTGAAATGGATAAACCTATTTATATAGGAACATCAATTCTGGACTTGTCAAAGTCGTTAATGTATAACTATTACTATAATAATTTAAAATTAAAGTATAAGGATAATGTGTCATTGTTATATATGGATACAGATAGTTTTATATTAGAAATTAAGACAAGTGATGTAAATGAGAATATGATCGATAATATTGATATGTATGATACAAGTAATTATAAGTCTGATAGTATGTTGTTTTCATTAAAGAATAAAAAGGTTATTGGGAAGTTTAAGGATGAGTTGGGTGGAAAGGTCATGAGTGAATTTGTGGGTTTGAGATCAAAGTCTTATGCTTTTACGTATATTGATAATAATAACATTGAAAGATGTGATAAGAAGCTAAAGGGAATAAAGAAAAATATAATCAAGGAAACAATAAACTTTAAACATTATTACAACTGTTTAACCTTAAAGAAGGAAGAGTACAGAAAAATGAATACAATAGGAAGTTATAAACATCAATTATATACAGAAGAGATAAATAAGAAAGCATGAGGAGCTTTTGATGATAAAATAAAAATTTTAGAGAATGGAATCAATAGTCTCCCTTATGGTTATAAGTATGTGTTGAGATATTGGGTTGAGGATTTTAACAGGCTACCGCCATCTTTTTACTGATTTATAAATGATAGAACCAAGCAATAACCAAACCAAAGAGTGGAGATGTAATCAGCCTTGGTATTTAAATGGAAAACACAAAATGTGAGAAATATCAAATAAGTCTTATTGAAGAAATAACCAGAGTAAAAGTAGATAAAACAAATAAGCGGATAAATTTAATTATAAATCAGTTGGAGAATGTAAAGAAAAGAAAAATCCTTGAATGGACTGAAAACTTTGATGGTTATCAATTGAACAATGGAAAAACAATTTACTACAATCTCAAAATGATATGTGGCTCAGGAGGTCGTCAAACAATGGTGGTGTAAATATGAAAGACAACCCTGACTATCAAAGTAACTCACAGCGCATTTACATTTATTCACCCATTAGACTAGGGAAAGGGAGCTATCTATCCACATGCACTTATCGAAATAACTGAGCGATAGGACCTGAATGTTGTGTGCTCATGGCTTCCAGATTCGCAACAATATATATATATATATATATATATATATATATATATATATATATATATATATACATATATATATATATATATATATATATATATATATATATATATATATATATATATATATATATATATATAACACACATATATACATATACTTATACATGCACACATACTAATAAACGTCACTATGTGTCCGTCCGTCTGTCCGTCTCCTCCGTAACTCCAAGGCCATGAAGCCTCGCGGCCCCAAGCTTTGCATGCATACTAAGGGAACGCCAAGGTAGTGCATGAGTGAAAATTGTATATTTGGGTTAATTTAAATGCCCCTTTTGAAGATAATTAACAGTCTTATTTAATTATCCTTCATCACAGGCTCATCCTCAGTCACCTCGCTGCTCCTTGCTGAGGTCTTAAAGCGCATCCTCGGTCAACTCGCTCTTCCCTCGCTGGGGTCTTAATTCGCCATTGCTTTTGGCCTGTTCAACAATACCTCAACCTGGAACAGGCTTCAATGGTTTCTTAACAATAAAGCCACCAATCTTTTTTTCACTTTCCTCACTCATGTCATCGAAAGCCTGATCTACATACCTACGAATCACTGTGCACATCACTTTTGTAAGCGCTATCGTTTTCAAATTAGGAGCTTGGAACAATTTCATGCATTTCATGCATTATATGATGCGATTTTCCACGATCTACACTCACGTATATAATCGAAATATAATTTGAGTTTGGAGGATCGGATCATGTGGACTGTATTAAATATGGAGTGAAATCTGAAAATGTTAAATCAGTGATTTTTTTTAATTTTTATTTTTGTGGGTATGTGCCATTTAAAGTCAGCTTGCTATTGCTTGACAAGCCAGCTGTTCCTTATCAACCATTTCATTGTCGTGCTTGCTTGAGTGCTTAAGCTAATTGCTGAGCACCCTACACCAGAAATTGTTCTAACAAGGCCAAAGCGGTGAATGATACACAGGATATATTCCCAGGGTACCAATCTGAGAGACCATGGATATTATCAAGAAGCTTCTGATGCAGGAGGAGGCCATTCGGCCCATTAAAGCCTGCGTTATTATTGCCAACTTATGGTTGTTTGTCCATGCTCTGTCCTTTGAAAACACCTCATGTCAGGCAACAAACCAGCACATACGAATTTAACTGATTGAGTGCTGCATATTTCCAGTATGCAATGCAAAAATATGGTGTTTTTTTTTCAAGCAAACTGAATAAAACATCTTCTTGTTATGAAGGCAACCATTGGAACAAACAACGTGGAGTACGATTGTGGCCAACAGCACATTCCATTGAGGCCATTATCATGGCCAACAGCACTCAAACAGTAAAAGTCTTTGGTTTGACTCTGCTGGGATTCGAATCACCGACCACCCAGACTCAGAGTGGACACTAACCATTATGCTACTGAGGCTGGAAAATGATGTTCACTTCCACATTAGAAACAACAAACAGCATTGCCACGCTTTGAGAAACTCTGGCCTTGACAGTGTCTGATCAATCACAGAACTTTATTATGTCATCACATTATATTTACCAATGGCGACGAAACCAACACCCATCACTGGTTTTGCCAGTGGGAGGGTGACTGACACCCTGCCAGGACGAAAAACAACAACTGCCAAAGGGCGGATGCGCTCCTTTAGGGAGCTAACGGCCATTCATTAAGGAGATGGTGTCTCCGAAAAAACACCCATCCGGTTTGACCAGTTTTTTTTAGGTAGTCGGTGAAGACAGCAACTGCTCAGGGTGGTACTACCATTCTGATTTATGAGTGTTAAAGTGGTGCCCGGAACCATCTTACACTTTGTCAGGACTGCTGGTCTGACTTTCTGTCTCACTCAAACGATAGCTACCGGGCTAGCTTTAACCTCCCTTTCTTTCAAACAAACATCATATACTTTTATCATACATTTTTCTTACTCACTCATTTCCCTCCTCACTTTACATTCTCTCTCTTATTCTTCTTTCCTGTCATTTCCCTCAGACAGCCTGCAATGAAATATAAATATGATCAAGTCCGAAAAGTTAATGGCCCCTAGTTCTCGGCATTATGCCGTGTGGAGAATCTCCAGTGACCTGCCTGTCTCTGCTGCCAATGATGGGGGGGGCGGGGGGGCTCAGGCAATAGTCGTATCAGTCCCTCTCAAGACCCTTGCCTTTTCAACCAATGTGACTCTTTCAATTAATTTCACCAACATTCGTGGTCTTTCTTCAAATCTTTCCTCTGTTCAACATCTTCTTGCAAGCTCCTCTCCTAATATCTTGCTTCTCTCAGAGACCCAATTATCACAAGATGTTCTTCTTAATTATTTTAACATTTCAAACTGCAACCTTCACTCATGATTCCGCTTCAAAGGAGGAGTCTGTGTCTACTCCAACATCAACACGCCTGCTGTACACCTTGTGGACCACGAATCTCCAAACTTTGATGTCATCTGGCTTAAGATTTGTCTCCCGACCATCACTATCTTTCTCTCTTTCACTTACTGCTCTCCCAATTCGACAAACTTTATAGCTTTCCGAAACTATCTTAACTCTTGCCATAAGGCCATGATGTCTGAACATCCTCAAGCAGAATTTCTCTATCTCGGAGACTTCAATGTATACCACAGAGAGCGGCTGAAATCTTCCCAAACAGATGCTGGGGTGGGGGGGGGGGGCTTGAAGCTCTTACATTTTCCATTCTTAATGATTTGGAACAAATTATCACCCACCCTACCCATATCCTATATCATCCTGACCACACTACCAATACTTTGGATTTATTCTTCACTTCCAATCCGTTGCATTACAACCACACAATTTCACCTCCAATTCGTTCTTCTGACCACAATCTTGTGAACACCACTTTACTTACCACCACTTTTTCTCATCAGACTGCTCCGAGGAAATGCCAGTATTGGCATTTCAATCATGCTGACTGGACTGGTTTACGAAACTTTTCTGACTTTCCCTGGAAAGACGACTGCCTCTCCTCTGGCGATGCCTCTATCTCTGCTGAACGTATCGCTGAGGTTATTGTTGCAGGAATGGAGGCTTATATCCCCTTCTCTTTCACGTCTATCTCTTACCAATTCTTGGTTCAATAATTCCTGCTCTGTGGCCATTCGTGGAAGGGATGCCACATCTCAGACATGGAAAAACTCTTCTTCCTCTGACTCGCATTCAGCTTTCATATCCACCAGAAATCATTGCAAACGTGTTATTCATGAAGCGCAGCATTCCTTTCTTCAAAAGAAATGTGCCAACCACTTATCTTCTTCCACTCAAAGATCTTTCTGGTCCTTAGCTAAAATTATCTCCAACAACTTCTGTCACTCTACCTTTCCTTCGTTTTTCTGTTCCGATGATACTATCGCTGTCTCTCCGACCACTAAAGTAACTCTTTTTTTGTTCTCTTTTCTCCTCTAACTCCACAATGGATGACTCTAACATTCCATCTCCCTCTGATGCTCCCCTCACCAATCCCATGTCCCTCCATATTATATCTTTTCATGCAGTCAAAAAAATACTCCTCTTTGGACATAAGCAAGGCCAATGGACAAGATGGTATTCCTCCCTGTGTCTTGAAGAAATGTACTTCAGAACTTGCACCCGTGCTTGCTCGTTTGTTTCGTTTTTGTTTAAAACCCCAAACTTTTCCTCTTACCTGGAAACATGCCTTAGTACAACCTATTTTAAAGAAGGGTGATCATTCAAACCCTTCTCACTCCCGTCCTATTGCTCTGACTTCTACTGTTTCCAAAGTCTTTGAATGCCTTCTCAATTCCCATTTTCTCAAGCATCTTGAATCTCACAATCTTTTATCTGATCACCAATACGGCTTTCACAAGGCAAGATCTACAGGTGATATCCTTTCTTACATTACCAATGTCTGGGCCGCTTCTTTGAGAGACTTTGGGGAATCCTTTGTTGTAGGCCTTGATATCTCAAAAGCCTTTGACAGAGTTTGGCATCAGGGTCTGATATCCAAGCCTCCCTCTTTCGGCTTTCCTCCTTCACTCTGCTCTCTCATATCAAGCTTTCTCTCCGACCGCTCTATCTTGGGAATTGTTGATGGTTCAACATCCCCCCACCCCCTTCCCAATCAACAGCGGTGTACCTCAGGGCTCCGTTCCGTCCCCAACACTCTTCCTTCTTTTTATTAATGACCTACTTTCTTCCACAAATAACCAAGTGCACTCGTATGCTGATGACTCAACATTACATTCCTCCATCTCTTTCCCATCTACCCCACCTTCCCTCACTCGATCTACATCTCGTTTCATCACAGCCACCTCTTTAAATTCGGATTTGGACAAGATCTCCCAATGGGGCCAATGTAATCAAGTTAAGGTTAATGCTTCAAAAACACAATATCTCTATCTCTCAACTCTCCAATCTCCTTTGCTCTACAATTACACCATGTGATACAATAAACCTATGAGATATTACTCCAACATCAAATTTATCCTAGAATCCACACATTACTCAAATAGCTAAGTCCCCACTCAGCTGTGGAATTAATACCAGGTGGGGTGAACTCAACCTGTCGTCCTTCCGAGGTCGGCAAAATGAGTGCCAGCATGCTGGTATACAGTCTCGGAGTGGCGACCCGTCAAGGATTGTTCCCGATAGCCAAGGAGACTGCTAAAGCAGCACCAACGCTCTGCACAGAGTATGGTCCCAACGGATGGATGGAGTACTGCTCTCACATCAGGGGAGGTTCCAGCTCCACAAACTTACTGGAAAGAATTGTATCCAAAGTTATTCGATTTGTCAACTCCACCAATGTGACCTCAAAACTCGACCTGCTCAAATTATGCCGCATAGTAGGCTCTCTTTCTCTTTTCTACAGATATTACTTCAGTTTCTGCTCGCAAGAACTTGCTACTTGTGTACCTTCACCATTAGTGAGACCAAGGAATACTCAACAAGCCGCTACATCACATGATTATTGTGTGGCCATTGGCAATTCAAGGGTGGACCGTTACGATGTTTGTTTCTTCCCCTCCACTGCCAAACTCTGGAACTCTTTACCTTCTCATGTCTTTCCAAACACTTACGACGTCCTCCTTTTCAAAAAGCAGATTTTTTTTACTTTCTCAAAAACTCTTGGTCTATTCTCTCTTTTTTTACTTTTCTGTTCATGCAGTTCTTTTGTTTAAGGCTTGGCCTCAATGAGGACTATTCAGTCCATACCTGGAGCTTTCAGCATAAAAAAATAATAAAAAGCATGCATGCCTCTCACAGCAAATAACGTTTTTAGGTCATGTCTTCGAGCATGACCTAATAATATGGGTGTCGATGTCCTTCGATCCGTCTGTCCATCCGTCCGTTCACAATGAAGTTGAAGCGGGAGATCTGGTCATTAGTGATCCTGATAGAGGTCGATGAGACGTACACGATGGTATAACTTTCAAGGTCACCGAAGGTCAAGGTCAAGGCCACGAGGCCTTTGAAGTTGCGAAAATGACGATTTTCAAATTCTAGCTCCTCCGCCATTTCTCAAGCGATCTTGAATTTGATTGTGGCATATGAATCTATGGGACAATATCTAAATTTTGGTCGGGCCGGATTTTCGATATTCGCTTTCGTTTTCATGTCACGTGACTTCAAAGTTGGCAAAAAAATGCGAAAATGACGATTTTCAAAATCTATCTCCTCCGCCATTTCTCAAGTGATCTTGAATTCGATTGTGGCATATGAATGTATGGGACAATATCCAAATTTGTTCAGGACAGATTTTCGAATTTCGCTTTCGTTTTCGCGTCACGTGACTTCAAAGTTTGCAAAAACTGCCCAACCTTCAAGAGGCTATATATTCTCTACTGGGCATGGTAAAAGTTAGTGAATGGTGTCATTGCATAGCAGCTGACCTTGTCTTTCATGTACATTCGAAAGAATACCGATATCTTCGAATGCGTACACATCATGTGACTTTGAATTTTGCGAAAACTGCTTCATGTTGTTGCAAAATGACGATTTTCAAAATCTATCTCCTCCTACATTTCTTAAGTTATCTTGAATTTGATTGTGGCATATGAATCTATGGGACAATATCTAGATTTAGTCAGGCCGGATTTTCGATATTCACTTTCGTTTTCGCGTCATGTGACTTCAAATTTGGCCAAAAATCCCTCCTGACCCAAGAACACTACACCCTAGGAACAGGAACTCATGCTTGTAAAGGTCGTTCTCATGCATGGTATTCGTTAACTCTCGGTTTGTGACTCCTATTATATAATCTGCCTGCCTGCCCACCCGCGGCCCGCCTGCCTGCCCATAGCATAGCTTTTTAGGTACCCCCCACTCATAGCCGAATGTCCCCGGCAAATCGCCATAGGCCGAGGTCATAGAAGCTATCAGAATCGAAAAATATCGGGTGGCATATCGTTATGTGTTTAATATATGTCAAAGTGCTGGAAAACAATAGAGAGATCTCCATTGTTTTCCAGCACTTTGATATACGCCATCCTTCTTTTGACACAAATATTGATCGGCAGCCGACACGACAGGACAGGTGTCCAGTCATATGAAGTTTTTACGGTGTTGTTGTGTTTTTCATACTTCCTGTGTTTATATAATGTTTCCATTGTTCCTTGTGATGTGGTTTAGCCTGAGAGAAATGTGGATGTTATGTCTGTAATTGGACGCGGTGAGCACGTGAGCTGAAACTGTATTAAGGAGGAAATGCTGAATTACTCTGACAAGAAAATCCCCTTTATTTGCTAAGTGACTCCACCATCAGCTGTGATATCCCCTATCCTTCAGATAGCCAAGCAGCAGCTTGATAGAATCACAGACTTGTCAATCACTTGGAATATGTCTTTCAATCCTGAGAAATCTCAAGCTCTCACTATCTCTCTCCAAAGGACCATCTGGCAAACCCTCCCACATACTTTCTTAACAATCCTCTTGAAGTTCAGTCATTCAAACTCCTGGGTCTCACTATCAGCCATGATATTTCTTGGGCAAACCACATCTTAAAGTTGGCTTCAAAACCCAGCCACTGAATGGGCATCCCCCATCATAGAAAGTCCTTCCTTGACACACTTGTATTCCTATCCACCTACAAGTCTTTCATTCACAACTTAATGAAGTCTGGGCTAGCTCCCCTGCCTCATCTTGCTCAGCTTGATGCTGTGGAAACCAAGGCCTTTAAGATTACTGGAATCTTGGGCGATGAAGCTGAGTCTATGGGCTTATCACTTTGCCATTGCAGACAGGTTGGTGGTCTCTATTTTGTAATGTCTCCTTTCTCATACTGCACCCTTTGCTCTTTCCGTGCTTTGTACCCCCAGGTATCTGCAGGGAGCACACGGTCCACCATCAACCCCCTTCTAGTCCAGAATCCCCAAATTCAGAATCTTTGCTCACTTCCACCCCTTTTATCTGTTCCTCTTTTTATTATTATTATTTTTTTACCCCCGCTTGTAAATCCAACTTCTACATTCTCTTCAATTGCATTTTTTCCTCCAGGTCTTCAAGACAGCTGTTCACTACCATCTCAGATCATCCCTCATCCAAAACTATATTTTCTACCCCTCTCAACCCATTCTCAGTTTTTCCTTCTTGAGAGTTTACTCCTGTACCGCTGCATCTTTCCCCACTCCTCATTCTTACCTGCATCCCTTATTTGTCCGTCTCAGTCTATTTTGTCCTGTGACTATGCTGTTAGCATTTCCCCATCTTTCTGCTGTTCCTTGTGTCCTGATCTGACCTATTCTGTGTTCTAGCTCTTCCCCTGGCCTTGATTCTGCATACAAAACAAAACAAAAAAATACACCCGTGCGGGAGTGGCGGTCATCTCTGCGAGAAACAAGGTAAAACCAAAACTAGCCTTCTCGCTGTTAAAATAAAAAAGTGTTGTGGTGTTCCGAACGAGAGCCGAATAGGGTCTATTTCCTGACTTACCACACAGCTGTAGCTGTCTACTGGACACCAATCACCAAATTTATATACTATACTCTCCTCTGCACTAATGCCAACGAGTCCGTCAAATAATGTCCAGTAGGTAGATGGCCAAGAGTCCATAGAAGTAGGTGGTATAATCACTATCACTCTATGTAGTAGAGTGGGTAGGTACAGTAGCAAATGGCAGACAGACAACTACGACACAAACCAGTCAGTCAGTGGATTTGATGGGTAGATACGTAGGCCTAGCCTTTTTGTTTTCCAATCTCTTATAAAAAGTGCAACAACAACACTGACGACACCACACTACTCACTCTTACTATCCACAGTTCTGTTCGTTCAGTTCAGAATATTCCAGTGGACTCCACTGGACCAACCAATGACTAAGACAACCGATGACTGTGCACTATATGCAGGAATAATGTTTATATGTGTACGACATAAGATAAACGTGGAAGGAAACCGGAAATATCGCAATCGCACATGGCGATTATTTGACAAAGCAGTGCTAATATTACAAGGCATAAAATCCACCAATTATGAAATGGATGGTAAAAATGCAGATTCTGTAATTTTACATCTCCACATGCAAATCATCTCCACCTGTTTGCTGTGGAACCAACAGAGAAATGTGGATTTGCATGTGGAGATGTAAAATTACAGAATCTACATTTTTACCATCCATTTCATAATTGGTGGATTTTATGCCTTGTAATGTTTCCACTGTTCCTTGTGATGTGGTTTAAGGCCCTGTCATACCTTGACGTTTTAGCCAGCGTATGGCAAGGTATCAAAATGCATGTAAAACGCTGGCGTACGCTGAACTATTGATGTTTTTTTTTTCCAGTTTTGGATGTATTCCTAACGAGTTGGACGTATGCATAATGTATTAGTAACATACACAGAACGTTTCGATAACATATAGATAACTTATATCAACGAATGCTGAGCGTGTTGTCGGCGTTCACAACCTATGCCCAACGATAGTCTAACTTATGCATAGCGCACGGCAGCGTATCACCGACGATCATGTGGCGTAGCCTATTAAAAGGCTGCGGCTCGACGATTCAAATCATAACCACACTAGACATCGAAGTGTCAAGCCACTATCACACCTTGACGTTTTAGCCAGCGTATGCCGAGGTATGAAAAATTTCCTCAATACGCTGGCACACGTCGAATATGTTATGGGTAAGTTTTGTATACGTTAAGAGCTGAAGCACGCTGGCATATGTCGTAGTACGCCGAGTACGTCGACAAATTTTCAGCATGTTGAAAATTTTTCGACGTATGCCAGCGTATGACGCACACGTTCCGCATATGCTGGCCATAAGTTGTAGGCACGTTACACGATCGTTGACACACGTCGACACACGTTACTTGTAAGTTACTCATAAGTCGAAACACGTCGAGGTAATGTTTACCATACCCGAAACTTATTTCTAACCTATGAGTAACGTGTTTTGAACCTATGAGTAACGTGCTTTGAACAAATGTGTAACGTATCTCCAACGCATATTGACATATATAGATGTATTTGACGTCTTCCGGATGACCACAGAACTTACTGAACGTGTTACTAACTTACAACTACCGTATAATGGCGTATTGGCAGCGTTTAGGGGAATTGGTATATAAAAATGGGGTTCACAGGAGGAACCCGTCAGTGTTCCAGACTCCATGGTTTTTTTTCCGGCATGACAGTGATGTTGACACTTCGATTTCTAGTGCGGTTTTGATTTAAATCGTTGAGCGGCAGCCTAATAATTATATTATATTATAACCGCACCAGAAATCGGTGTCAACATCACCGTCATGCCGAAAGAAAAAAAAAACCCATGGAGTCTGGAACACTGACGCGAAACATTACCTCGACGAGTTTTGACTTATGAGTAACTTACAAGTAACGTGTGTCGACGTGTGTCAACGATCGCGTAACGTGCCTACAACTTATGGCCAGCGTATGCGGAACTTGTGAGTCATACGCTGGCATACGTCGAAAAATTTTAAGCATGTTAAAATTTGTCGACGAGCTCAGCGTACTACGACGTATGCCATCGTACTATGACGTATGCCAGCGTGCTCTTAATATATACAAAACTTACCAATAACGTATTCGACGTGTGCCAGCGTTTTAGACAATTTTTTCATACGTCGGCATACGCTGGCTAAATCGTCAAGGTGTGACAGGGCCTTAAGCTTGAGAGAAATGTGGATGTTAAGTCTGATAAAAGAACCTGATTTGTGGATGTTATTTCTGACAAGCACCTGATATGTCTGATAAGAAAGCCTGTACTGTAAACAAGAAGTCACAGGAAGAACAGATATGGAGAGACAGAATTGTTTGGAATTGGAAAAGGGGTTAGACAATGGGGTGCATTCTCTTCTCTTCTCTCCCCCCGCCCCCCCTTTACTTATTCAATCTGTATAGTGAGGACATCATGAGGAAATTGAATTGGAAACTTTGGACACATCATGTGTGCAGAAATTGATAGTCTGGAGAAGTCAACCATGCAGGATATGGTTGAGGGAAGAAGAGGCAGACCTTTTATGTGCTTTATGGATGGGTTAAAGATTGCAACCAAGATGTCTCTGCTAGAGCTTCAGGAAGCACTGCAGCAAAGGATTGTTTGGAGAAATCTGATCATGAACGTCACCAGAAATCGGACACAACTTGACGGAACTCGATAACTAATGTTTCCAATGTACATAATGCATTTGCTTTGTATGAAAATTTTCTCCAACTTTTCATAAAATGAAGTTCTCAAGAGAAACCTTGCATACCTCTCCCATGAGCTCAGCATGGACCTTGGAGACTCCGTAGATGGTCCGTGGACGTTGCACACATAAGTCTGGTGTTGAGTGACGTGGAGAGTCCACTCCAAATGCCCCGATGGTGCTTGGCACAAAAAGTTTGAGGCCGTTTTCAGCTGCTATATCCAGGACATTATGTAGACCTGCAAGTATACAGGTATCAAGATTGCAGCATTAGTAAGAAAACTGTACAGACAATGAGCAAGAGAAACCAATTTTTTGTGGGATAGTATCCTTATGAAGGCTTTGCCACTTTGCCACCAATTGATTGACTCATTGTTATCTGTAGAGCTGCAATAGCCTTTACCCTGGTCGGCTGTGGAACCAACAGTTGCAAATTACTTGGTGAACCACATACCTGTGATGTTAACGCTGCGAGCCAGAGGGACGTTTTTTTCCCCCACAGCACTGAGCAACACGCCGAAGTGTATGAGCCACGTTATGCGGTTGTTTACCACTATCTCCCGTAGATTTTTGTAGTCCAGGATGTCGGCATAAATAAATGGACCTGAGGGCGAGATTAAAGCAGACTTCTCCACATCAGTGTGAAGGTACCTATTTGAGACTTGCCTTCTTAATTATTTAATCTATATCCTACAACATAAAATAAGGCAATGTCTGCATGTATGTTCCTTGTGAAATCGAAAACGGTTTGGCAGACCTCCACCAAATTTGCACAAGTGCTTGGGGTACTCAGATTCAGATCATCGGCATTAAAGAAATCTACCCCCAAACCCTGTGAATGTGGGGAGAATTTCACCCGTACACGTGTAATAGTGCAAGTAATCGAACCACTGTCCCCTGCTGGAGAGGGGGTAATTGAGGGTGGGGAAACTATGCCAATTCTAAAACCAAATCCTCCCTTTTCTGGAGGGATTGGGTATTGACAGTCTATTAAATTGGCCTGTTTAGCGTTCCCAATCTTAAGCCGTGGCTCACGATGCTGCAATCCCAGGTTCAAATCCCATGTAGTTTATTCGTTGGTTTGTCACCTGATTACTAATGTCCTTGTCTTGTCAAAAGTCCAGTGATGTCTCCAAATGACTTTGTCCTGCCTGCAATTTAATTGTGAGATTACTATGAAAAAACATATTCACATATACATTCAGTTCAAGAGCTTGAGTTGGAATGTCATCTCCTAACAGGTACATCAAATGTCTCTAACATAAAGACAACTTTAATAAGTATGTCATTCCTCTTTGGCAAACAAAGGTAATATTTGCCCTGTTGAGCCGATGATTGTGCATCCCTGGAAATTGAACACACCTTTGTGGAAAACGTGATTTGGGGGTTTTCGAATATCCGACAGGATCACACTGTTGTCACCAAACCGCTTCCTGCAGAGGGAATAGCAGTGAGTGAGACAAAGCCTCACACTCAGGCCTCTGGGTTATTAAAGTGAGAATGAATGTAGCCTTTTTAACATTTACCTGAGCAGGTTAGCAAAGCCCAGACCAAGCTGCCCCAACCCTCCTGTGGAAAAATGACAAAAAATAATTGCAGCACAAGTAAATACATCAAGGGGAGAACCTGTTGATGTCTGGTGTGGAGTAGAGTGGAATTCAAATAATTGGGACATTTATCAGCCATGAGAAGTTCCACCATCATTAGCCTTGCTTGATTTGGTTTGTTCTGCTCCCAGTTGCATAGTAGTGGAATGCAATGGGTGAGGCAACTCAGAAAATAATGCACTTGTGATGAGCATCCAAAGGAATATGTGGGTCTGTCTGTCTGTCTGTCTGTCTGTCTGTCTGTCTCCATGCATTTATCTGGCTGTCCATCCATCTCTGTGTGCATGCTATTACCTGTGATGAGGATTCGTGGACACTCATTGGGACGCGCGGAATGAAAGTTGGCATCTGCACTGAGCTGTTGTGGGGACCAGTTGTACTGACGTACACACAATCCTCGAGCACATGGCCGGCCGGACACGACCATCCGGTACATAAGAGACAGCATGACCTAGCAAAGTAAAGTGTTGGTTTGATTTAGGGGAACAGCAGACCTTTCACAGTTTTATTTCATATGTGGAACAAGTCTAAATGAACCACCACAATGGAGTGAGGACACCAAACTAAGAAAACAACAGACATGGAGGAATGAGCAATCACAAAGGAGGAAGAAAAGGCTGGAGGGATGCACAAGTGGATTGCTTTCTCTCGAAAAATCAAGGTTTATACAAATCACCAGTCGGAATCCTTCAGGCTGAAAGGACTTTGCAATTATTGATGGAGGTTCCTGTTGTAACACCTTGATTAATATCCATCAGATCATGAACCGTACTCGATACAGAGCGTCAGTTTTTCCGAAGCAGTTTCTATGGCTTGGGTCAAAATCCTGCACAGATCACTATTCCAACACAGGAAATTATGGCAAGAATTTGGAATTTGGCCAAGATGCTGGCGATAGCTCGCCTACTCTCCGCGAAGGACACTGACCGTTTGATCTTTTAACGTCCACCAACGACTGCTGACAGATGGGATGCCTGTTTAATGATGACACCCCCCCCCACACACATCACCCAATCCTGCCTGTGAAGCACCCGGATGACAGTTTATAGCTGGGTCAGGATTCAAACCCAAGCGAGACAGCTTGGAGGTGAGTGTGTGTGTGTGTGTGTGTGTGTGTGTGTGTGTGTGTGTGTGTGTGTGTGTGTGTGTGTGTGTGTGTGTGTGTGTGTGTGTGTGTGTGTGTGTGTGTGTGTGTGTGTGTGTAACATGTCTTCCATATTCATGTATGTAATAAATAAACTCATGAAGGATATTTAGCATCAAAAGCTGGCCACATTTGGTGCCATCGTGAATTGTTGAATTATATAGCCTTGAATGTTCTATGAATACCGTGTTAGCTACGTGAGTGGGGGTTGCTTTGGAGGGAAGATTTTTGGCAGAGATGGTTCTAATCTCATGATAAACCGGGAATCCATGCCAAGGGTAATTATAATGGACCCGTTTGGGTGATTTTCACTGAAATTACAGTAAAAACAAATGTTCATCGCCGAGTGGCATTTAGCATCCTAGATTGGATCACTTTCATGAAAAGGATGTTTAATAAATAAATATATGCATGTCAGCGTTTAAAGAATGACAACCTGGATTTTGAAGAATTAAACTTGTACGAAACAAAAATTGAGTCTACGCTGCGGAATCGATGCATTATATGTTAAAATGGATAGTAATGAACCGCATGGCATGAGAACATATATGACGCAGGGCTTCTCTGTGCCTCTCCAAAAGCTCGCCAGCCCCGCCCCCTCGAATGCTTCACGCTCACCAATCCCCATCCCCTCCCCCTCCGCGCCTCCACCAGCAGCCAATCAGGGACAACGAATCGTGGTTACTGTCGGTCAGGAGAACGCGAGGTGGGGATTTGAAGTGGGATGGGTAAAGGAACGAAGGAAGGATGGATGACGATCAAGAAGAATACCAGGAAAAAAGTAAATAAATGAATGGTGTGGAAAAGTAAGATGAGAGACGCAGGGCAGAGGATACTCCGCTCAACAAGGCGTTACATCTCCTCGAGCAAACTGCGCACGAACCCTCTTGGTTAGTTTTGATTCTCGGCCTCTTGGACCAGGTCAACATCAGGCAATGAATTACAATATTATCATTTCAATGGATAATGCGTCCAGTTGTCCGATGGCCCACCAGGTAGCTCATTCAAAGCCGGCCGGCTATTGGTCCCCATTACGGGCCCACCAGATGCCATTTGCGGGTTCATCTCGAGGCAAACAAAGAAATCCTTTAATCCCTGGAAAGCCGGCCACATCCACAAGCACCAACCCAAACCCCAAGCCGTATCCTCCAGTTATGTCCCGCCCGTCATGCCTCCATTACTCTCCCAAGTTTCGCACGTTTCCACATCACGGCACTAAAAAAAAATGCCACGCGTCACGAACATGCCATCACATGACTACATCCGTCCCACATGTGCAAGCTGGAGCACGTTGTCTGCAGTTGGGATCACACGTGTTGGTGTTGCTGTCATCCTCCAATCCTCGGAGACTTTCATACCATGTGGTGGTGGTGGTGGTGGTGGTGGTCGTATGGCAGCTAAGCTGCTGGGGTTGCTATCATTTCTTGAAGTGCGACTGTGTCGCTGATGCAGTGCCCCTCTACCGGTACACACACTGGAACTGGTACTCATTTCGCCGACCTCGGAAGGATGACGGGCTGAGTCAACCCCCTGGTGTATTAATTCAGCGGCCGACGGGGCTTCAACTCAGGACCCTAGGATCCCAAGCCGCCACCCTAACCACTGAGCCAACACCTGGCTCTTCATACCATGTCACTATCATTACCACAAACCGCCTCGCACACCCCAGACCGTCAAACCACGTAACGAGCCAGAAAGTGTAAGGAGCGAGGGGAGGAGGGGGTTGAGCAGGGGTGGGAGGAGGGGGTTGAGCAGGGGTGGGAGGAGGGGGTTGAGCAGGGGTGGGAGGAGGGGGTTGAGCAGGGGTGGGAGGAGGGGGTTGAGCAGGGGTGGGAGGAGGGGGTTGAGCAGGGGTGGGGGAGGGGGTTGAGCAGGGGTGGGGGAGGGGGTTGAGCAGGGGTGGGGGGAGGGGGTTGGGCAGGGGGGGGAGGAGGGGGTTGAGCAGGGGTGGGAGGAGGGGGTTGAGCAGGGCTGGGGGGAGGGGGTTGAGCAGGGGTGGGGGGAGGGGGTTCAGCAGGGCGGTGCCTCCCCTCAGGGACGGTTTTTTTTTTTTTTAATCGGACTATTTGAGCGATTTTGGAACATTTTTAGTGGCTTACTTGTGGTGAGGGGACATTTCACAACCACTTCATATTGAACACGCAATATATATATATGTGTAAACTTTATACAATTTATTTACGTGCCACACAGAACGTTGGTGATGCTGAAGAATTTCTCGGTAATGGTTACACAGGGGGGTTTGCCATTGCCTTCCCCACGTTGTTTGTCCGTATCAAGCAAGGAAGCGGCACACACCATATTTTTTTTTAAATCTTTGATGCGACGCGGCCAAAGTTTGAACCACCAACCTCCCAGACTCGGAAATAAATCATAAATAAATAAATACCCAGAAATAAAATAAATCAACCTGGATTCGAGCATTTCCAGTCACAACTGCTCCTGGACGTACGAGGAAAGTCCATTAGTGAGGAGTAAATTTGTTTGGGGAAAAAAAAATCTTAATTTCTCTGGAAGGTCAGCGAAGAGAAGTTTCAGAAATGTCTTTTAATTCGGTTTTCGGTGACAAGTGAAGTAAAGTCTTTCGATAGTTGCGACAAAACGACTCCGGACTATTGATTCCCGTCCGTGAATGGAATGACGAGAACGGAGCTTTGGAAAAACGGAAAGACGTCCGATACAAAAGGCATTCACCACAGGAGTAAACGTCAAAGAAGCTCGGACATGTTTTTACGTGACGTCATCGTAAGACGAAACTGCGCTTCGAGTCCAGGGACGTTCACGTCTCCTCACGGACGTCATCTCCCCTGAGGTGATTCAAGAGTAAAACTTCCCTTCTGGGTAGGTGCGTTGAAACCTGGTTTTGATCAAACTTTTCCAGGTCAATGACTTCCAAAATATACCAATAAAATGCTCGTGTCGTGTCGTGATCCTCCGGTGTGAGGGACATTGTCGGCTTCCCACGACTGACCTCCATTACGTACTCTCTGCGAGCGGTCACGTGACGTCGCATTCTCCGACAGGTCCCGCCCCCGCCCACACCTCGGTACGAGCACCTTCGGGTCGGCACGATCTCCCATCTGGAGTCCTCTGGGCACCGAATCAAGTCAGTTTCGTGGTTTCACGCCAAATTGACAATCCACCGGGATTGAAGATATTAACGAACTTTGATTAATACGTTCGTCACCTCAATACCCTCCACACGTCATATTACACTATAATATTCACCCGAACATCGGATCATCCAGACATATACTAGCGAACGATGCCGAACGAGGTCTGGTGAGGCACTCAGCCGTGCCCGCAAGTTAGCCATGTTCATCTTTGGTACCTGGCTCATCAATGACCCCATTATGCCAATTCATTACACACCAACTCAAACACCTTGTGACACCAACTACAACGTACATTCCCACATGGGAACACCCCGATTACATCATTACGAACCAGTAAAGTACATCGCTGTTAACAACATATATATATATATATATATATATATATATATATATATATATATATATATATATATATATATATATGCCTCCAGTTTTCCGATTCGATTGATGTAATAGTCATATATCGATATAAGCCTACATAGACACCGAATTAGTATGACGAGTCATGCGTACATCCAGTGGCGTAATGGAGAGAAAACCCGCCACGAGGAGGGTATAATCTGACCAGACTCACCTTGGTCTTGGAGTCGATGCAGGAGGCAGGTAAAGCTCTCATGCGTGAACAATGATGTCTCACGAGGCACTGAACGTCTCCAGTGAATGAGGGGCGGGGCATATTTGAGGGCCTGGCTCTGACGTCATGCGTTGAGTCGGCAACGTGGTTTTCAGCTGGTGAGATTGGCAGTTATCCACCACGACTACTCCAACTATTAACACTGATACATCTTGAACGGCCCCCTGTTAAACCCCCACATTCTTGTGGGGTTTGGCTGGGGAAGGTTTTTTTTTTGTTTTGCCCAAGGTTTTCATGAACTGACTGGCCAGGCCTGACGTTCGGCTGGAGGTGACAAAAATTTATATAAAAAAAAATTCTCATGGTGCCTTTGATAACGCCCTCCTCTCCTCTTCACGAAGGACACCGTGGGATCTTTAATGATCCACAATCACACCCACTTTGACGTTCATCCGTGGGAGGGCGCCATATTTATTTAATAGCCTTGGCAGCTTGGAGCTACGTCTCGAACCCAGGCTCGAGATCTGCGAATACAAGAGATAAGATAATCCCATTAAAATGTGAGAAATATTACAACTTGTCAAATATACTTCCACGTCATGAAATAATTAAAATGTGAGAAATATTACAACTTGTCAAATATGCTTCAACGTCATGAAATAATAAAAATGTGGGAAATATTACAACTTGTCAAATATGTTTCAACGTCATGAAATAATTAAAATGTGGGAAATATTACAACTTATCAAATATGCTTCAACGTCATGAAATAATTAAAATGTGGAAAATATTACAACTTGTCAAATATGCTTCAATGTCATGAAATAATTAAAATGTGGGAAATATTACAACTTGTCAAATATGCTTCAACGTCATGAAATAATTAAAATGTGGGAAATATTACAACTTATCAAATATGCTTCAACGTCATGAAATAATTAAAATGTGGGAAATATTACAACTTGTCAAATATGTTTCAATGTCATGAAATAATTAAAATGTGGGAAATATTACAACTTGTCAAATATGTTTCAACGTCATGAAATAATTAAAATGTGGGAAATATTACAACTTGTCAAATATGCTTCAACGTCATGAAATAATTAAAATGTGGGAAATATTACAACTTGTCAAATATGCTTCAACGTCATGAAATAATTAAAATGTGGGAGATATTACAACTTGTCAAATATGCTTCAACGTCATGAAATAATTAAAATGTGGGAAATATTACAACTTATCAAATATGCTTCAACGTCATGAAATAATTAAAATGTGGGAAATATTACAACTTGTCAAATATGCTTCAACGTCATGAAATAATTAAAATGTGGGAAATATTACAACTTGTCAAATATGCTTCAACGTCATGAAATAATTAAAATGTGGGAGATATTACAACTTGTCAAATATGCTTCAACGTCATGAAATAATTAAAATGTGGGAAATATTACAACTTGTCAAATATGCTTCAACGTCATGAAATAATTAAAATGTGGGAAATATTACAACTTAACAAATATGCTTCAACGTCATGAAATAATTAAAATGTGGGAAATATTACAACTTGTCAAATATGCTTCAACGTCATGAAATAATTAAAATGTGGGAAATATTACAACTTATCAAATATGCTTCAACGTCATGAAATAATTAAAATATGGGAAATATTACAACTTGTCAAATATGCTTCAACGTCATGAAATAATTAAAATGTGGGAAATATTACAACTTGTCAAATATGCTTCAACGTCATGAAATAATTAAAATGTGGGAAATATTACAACTTGTCAAATATGCTTCAACGTCATGAAATAATAAAAATGTGGGAAATATTACAACTTGTCAAATATGTTTCAACGTCATGAAATAATTAAAATGTGGGAAATATTACAACTTATCAAATATGTTTCAACTCCATGAAATAATTAAAATGTGGGAAATATTACAACTTATCAAATATGTTTCAACGTCATGAAATAATTAAAATATGGGAAATATTACAACTTGTCAAATATGCTTCAACGTCATGAAATAATTAAAATATGGGAAATATTACAACTTATCAAATATGCTTCAACGTCATGAAATAATTAAAATGTGGGAAATATTACAACTTGTCAAATATGCTTCAACGTCATGAAATAATTAAAATGTGGGAAATATTACAACTTGTCAAATATGCTTCAACGTCATGAAATAATTAAAATGTGGGAAATATTACAACTTGTCAAATATGCTTCAACGTCATGAAATAATTAAAATGTGGGAAATATTACAACTTATCAAATATGCTTCAAAGTCATGAAATAATTAAAATGTGGGAAATATTACAACTTATCAAATATGCTTCAACGTCATGAAATAATTAAAATGTGGGAAATATTACAACTTGTCAAATATGCTTCAATGTCATGAAATAATTAAAATGTGGGAAATATTACAACTTGTCAAATATGCTTCAACGTCATGAAATAATTAAAATGTGGGAAATATTACAACTTATCAAATATGCTTCAACGTCATGAAATAATTAAAATGTGGGAAATATTACAACTTGTCAAATATGCTTCAACGTCATGAAATAATTAAAATGTGGGAAATATTACAACTTGTCAAATATGCTTCAACGTCATGAAATAATTAAAATGTGGGAGATATTACAACTTGTCAAATATGCTTCAACGTCATGAAATAATTAAAATGTGGGAAATATTACAACTTGTCAAATATGCTTCAACGTCATGAAATAATTAAAATGTGGGAAATATTACAACTTATCAAATATGCTTCAACGTCATGAAATAATTAAAATGTGGGAAATATTACAACTTATCAAATATGTTTCAACGCCATGAAATAATTAAAATGTGGGAAATATTACAACTTATCAAATATGTTTCAACGTCATGAAATAATTAAAATATGGGAAATATTACAACTTGTCAAATATGCTTCAACGTCATGAAATAATTAAAATATGGGAAATATTACAACTTATCAAATATGCTTCAACGTCATGAAATAATTAAAATGTGGGAAATATTACAACTTGTCAAATATGCTTCAACGTCATGAAATAATTAAAATGTGGGAAATATTACAACTTGTCAAATATGCTTCAACGTCATGAAATAATTAAAATGTGGGAAATATTACAACTTGTCAAATATGCTTCAACGTCATGAAATAATTAAAATGTGGGAAATATTACAACTTATCAAATATGCTTCAACGTCATGAAATAATTAAAATGTGGGAAATATTACAACTTATCAAATATGCTTCAACGTCATGAAATAATTAAAATGTGGGAAATATTACAACTTGTCAAATATGCTTCAACGTCATGAAATAATTAAAATGTGGGAAATATTACAACTTATCAAATATGTTTCAACGTCATGAAATAATTAAAATGTGGGAAATATTACAACTTATCAAATATGTTTCAACGCCATGAAATAATTAAAATGTGGGAAATATTACAACTTATCAAATATGCTTCAACGTCATGAAATAATTAAAATGTGGGAAATATTACAACTTGTAAAATATGCTTCAACGTCATGAAATAATTAAAATGTGGGAAATATTACAACTTGTCAAATATGCTTCAATGTCATGAAATAATTGAAATGTGGGAAATATTACAACTTGTCAAATATGCTTCAACGTCATGAAATAATTTGGGTGGAATTGTAATCCCATTTTGACATTCTGTTTCACTCTCAGGGTCTCCTATTGGAAGGCTAATTTGTCCTTCTTGGATCACAAGGCTGGGTTCCCAGGTTCAAATCCCTTGTAGTGTTTATTTGTCTGTTGTTTCCTGTTGTCCTTATATTTCATGTAAAAATACACCCCAGCCAGCCCAGTGTTCCACACCACAATCCCATACCTGGGCCGGAGTGTGTTCAGTTACCAAGGTTTGAATGAAGTGCTTGGTTGAGTGAATAAGCCACTTGGCGAGTGCTGTACAAGAAACTTGGTAACTGAACACACTCCAGGTTACTAAGTCGACCTCTTTAACACCCCAATTATTCCAATCTCTTTGTGGGGGAAGCCGGGGAACGGTTTTTGCCCAATCTTTCAGAGACTTTCGACGGAAGACAATTTTGGAGAGAAATTGTAAGTTGCTGGCAGTGTCGGTGATAACTTGACTACTCTTCGTGAAAGACTTTGCATGGGATCTTTATCGTCCAACAACGAACGACTAGTGGTGACAAACCGGTCCTCTGGAGTCTAGATTAACACCCATCCGATGGACAGCACACAAATTGACAATCATTGACAATCACCCAACAGGTAAAACACCAGGATGACAGTTTATACCTGCGTTGAGATTCGAACCCAGGCTATACACAGCTCAAAGGTGAGTGTGCATACCTCTTTAGCTATCGTATCAGCCCAATCCCACACTTGGTTCCCCTCTTCATTTCTCAAGTGAACGCACACTCACATTGTCTCATCTGTGGAACCGACTGTCTATACCTGTTGTATCATGTGTAATGTGTTATAAATTCATTGAAAGATTGTTGTCCGTGATCACCTCATGCTCTCTCTCACAGACTCATCCCTGCTCTCGCTGACCCAGTTCCACCCCTTTCCTTTTCTCCACTCATGTGTGGCATCTTTATCTCCTTGTTCTGCTTTGATCGTCTGTCAACCTGTGAACTTGCTGCCCTCTGTCGTTCAGCTCCTACGTGAGCCTAGATTTCAGGAAACAAGTAATAAAAACAATTTTAGAAAATGTTAAAGGATGTAGGGATCCATCCATCCATCCATCCATCGGAACCATACTCTGTGCAGAGCGTTGGTGCTGCCTAAACAGTATCCTTGGCTATTGGGCACAATCCTGGACGGGTCACCACTCTGACACAGGATACCAGCAAGCTGGCACTCATTTTGCCGATCTCAGAAGGATGACAGGCCGAATCAACCCCACCTGGTATTAATTCAACAGCCGAGGGGGATTTGAACTCAGAATCCTAAGATCCCAAGGCCGATTTGAGGATGTTCTTCCAAAAAGTATGTAAACAAGGTAGGGATGGTCACAAGAAATGATCACGTCAAACCATCCTGACATCTTTCTTTCAATAATGGTTGTCCCGACACAAGACACTGTGTGTGTGTGTGTGTGTGTGTGTGTGTGTGTGTGTGTGTGTGTGTGTGTGTGTGTGTGTGTGTGTGTGTGTGTGTGTGTGTGTGTGTGTGTGTGTGTGTGTGTGTGTGTGTGTGTGTGCGCGTGCGCGCTTCTTATAAACTTGTGTTTTAGAGGGGCAACCATTTTGGCAAACTGATTGGGGGGGGGGGGTTGGACAAAATGGTGGTTCCTAGGAAAGCAAAGTTAGGTGTTCACTCATTTCAGCCCTTTTGGAGAGACAAGTATGGACTTATTCAACATAGAGACCGTGCTGTTTATACTCCATGTTGTGAGAGCATTGTTTGCCGCACATCAAGTATCCAACGACATTTTCAGACAAAGAATGAGAAACACTTCAATGATGAGGCGGACAAGGCTGAGTCAATCAACTGGGCCATAGTAAGGTACAGAAAGCAAAGCAGTGTCTTCACGAACGTCGGTGTCATTTAACGTGAAGCCACAGAAGGAAGTTACAAAATCACACAATGTGTTGCAAAACATGGAGAAATATTTAATGACAGGGAGTTTACAAAAGAGCCTTTTCTTCGTAGTTGTTCAGATGTTTCGTTCAATGGTTTGCCGAATGAAGACACAATCACCTCCAGAACCAGACATACCTGTGTGTGGCAGATCGGTGGAGAGACGCGTAAGCGAAATGGCAGAAAACGTTAACAAAAACACAGACTCTGACATTAAAAGATGCAGTGGTATTCAAGGGTCGCATTTGAGGAGTGTGGCTATAAATGACGTACAGCGTGGTTAGCAGTTGTTGCGAGATACTGTGACGCAGACAAAGTTCGATAAGAGCCATGCTGCGTAAAACCCATGCACAATAGGGGAAGACGTTTTGTTAATCATTTTGAGGAAAGAGGAATTGACATCAGAATTAAAAAAAAAAATTCTGTGACAACTGATCCTGCGATGGTCGGCAAACACGAGTTTGTAAAGATAATCAAGGATCAAATTGGCCACCCGATGGTAAATTTTCATTGTATTATTCATCAAGAAGATCTTTGTGTCAAGATTTCTAATCCTGAGACCGATAACGTGATGATTACAGTGATGAAGACTGTGAATTTTCTTGTTGCTCGATCTGCCTTGACACACAGGTAGTTGCAAGCTCTGCTGGAGGAGATGTACAGTACCTACAAGGACATTCCGCTTCACAAAAATGTCCGTTGGCTCAGCCTTGGGAAGGTTTTGGTACGCTTTGTGGACTCTCTTGATGCAATGAAGATATTTTTGTCAGAAAAAAAGACAAAACTACCCCGAACTGGTTGATGACAAATGGGTCATGCAAATAATGTTTTAAACTGACATCACTACACATATAAAAAAAACTCGACCTCCATCTGCAGGGTGCAGGCCAAACTGTTGTGTGTCTTCTTTGAAACGTTGAAGGCATGTCTTGTGAAATTACCGGTTTTTTTGTTTGTTTTTTATCATGACATTCACACCTCGACTTTCCGCTAATTTCAACATCTTATCGACACATCGCACCGTCACTATTGCCAAGATTGCATGCACATGCAACAACTCTCATCAGAATTTTCTGTGAGATTTCAAGATTTCCAACGTTTTGACCTGATGTTTACCTTTTAATTAAACCAGACAACTTTGATACCAGTGGCATGGATTTGACAGTTTCATTGGATGGGTGTTAAAGATTTTGAAATGCAGCTCATTGAGTTACAACACTCAGGCTTATGGGCCTTGAAGTTAAGGGATCTGCAGCGCACACTTGAGACTACCGAGAGAGAGGGATCATGGGATCTCAATCCTGACCTGTTGGAAGTCCCTGCCTGTGAAATTTGACTGTTTGAATAAGGTGGCATTTTCATTGCTTTCAGCATTTGGATATACATACCTCTGTGAACAGATATTTTCACATATGAAGTCAGTTCTCTGTTCCTCCCGGAGCCTGTTAACGACTGAACCCTCAGAGGCTTGCATGCTGCTTAAAGTATCAAACTATGAGCCCGAGATTGGATAACCCAGCAACTCAGCCGTGCTTTGTCCACCTCAGGTATCTGCAAAGCGCACTTGGTCCACCAGCAACCCCCTCCTTGTGAATGCCAAAATGCAGAATCACTGTTCACTTCCACTCATTTATTCCTCTTTTTACCCACCTGTGGACCCACCTTCCATAATCTCTTCAATCTCATTCTTCTCTCCACTTCTTCAAGACAGCTGTCCACCACCATCTCATCCAAAAATCATGATCTTTTCTACACCTGTTAACCCACCCCACAGCTCTCCCAAAATTTTGCTTATGTATCCATATTGTCCACCCTTTGCATTCTCGCTTACCCCTCATCGTTGCCTGTATCCCTTGTTTGTCCATCTCCATCCACACGACATGGCCAAAAGTATGTGGACAACCCCTTCTAATTGGTGGATCCGGCTATTTCAGCCACACCCATTGCAGACAAGTGTATAAAATCAAGCACACAGCCATGCAATCTCCATAGACAAACATTGGCAATAGAATGGGCTGTACTGAAGAGCTCAGTGACTTTCCTACGTGGTACAGTCATAGGATGCCACATTTCCAATGAGTCAGTTCATCAAATTTCTGCCCTGCTGGAGCTGCCCTGGTCAACTGTAAGTGCTGTTATTGTGAAGTAGAAACATATCGGAGGAACAACAGCCCGGCCGCTAAATGGTAGGCCACACAAGCTCGCAGAACGGGACTGCTGAATGCAGAAATGCATAGCGTGGAAAAATTGTGTCGTCCATTGCAACACTAACTACCAAGTTCCAAACTGCCCCTGGAAGCAACGTCAGCACAAACAGTACAAACATCTTTCTAATCTCACGTCTGAACTCTCAAACCTCTCTCCCTCCTCCAAATCCTTGTGGCGTCGAATCAAATCTGTTTCTGGTGTATGTCCCCCCTCCATCCCCTCCCTTACCTCAAATGGCCGCACTGCTGATACCGCACTGAAAAGGCTGAATGCCTAAACTCGGTGTTTGCATCGGTCTTGTGTCCAAAACGCATCGCTTTCTGTACCCACCTTACCCAGTCGCACACAACTGTCCCTGGACTCTGAATCCTTTTCTCCTGACAAGGTGGAGAGCTTGCTGTCAAACCTCAACTCAGATTCTGCAACCGGTCCAGACGGCATCAGCCCACGTGTCCAAAAAACCTACTCCTCTACTCTTGCTCACACTCTCTCTGTTTTATTCACCCTCTCATTTGATCAAGGTCATCTGCCATCTGCTTGGAAATCAGCAAATATTACTACCCTGCATAAAAAGGTGCAAAAACAGATCCCTGCAACGACAGACCAATCAGCCATCTCCCAATCATCAGCAAGGTTGTGGAATCCATAATCGCTTCAAACATTAAATCCTTCCTCTTCTCCAACGGCTTGATTTCCAATTATCATTTTGGTTTCAGACCAGGTCACTCTGCCCTGGATATGCTGCTTCTGCTCTCCCAACAATGGATGGAGGTACTCAATGCCAGACATGAAATCAGAGCCATATCCTGAGACATATTGTGTGCTTTCGATACGCTCTGGCACCCTGCCCTGCTCACCAAACTCTCTTCCTATGGTATCCAAAGCCATCTCCACTCCTGGCTCGCTGACTTCCTCTCCTGTCGCACTCAATGTGTGGCTCAAAATAGAGTTCTTTCATCCCCTCTTCCTGTCCAGGCTGGAGTTCCTCAAGGTAGCGTTCTGGGCCCTGTTCTTTTTCTGCTTTTCATCAATGATCTCTCCAACTCTGGAAAATCCTCTTCATCTCTTTGCTGATGACTGCACCCTCTGCCATACCATCTGTCATCCCTCAGACCGACAAGCAGCAGCTTCTTTGTTCTTGCAGATCTGGGTAAAATCACAAACTGGTCCAACACGTGGAACATGTCTTTCAATCCTGACAAATCCCACACTCTCACTTTGTCTCTCTGAAAGGCTCGTTTGGAACCCCCATCTACTTTCTCAACAATCCTCTGGAAGAAGTCCTTTCTTTCAAGCTTCTGTGTCTCACTATCTGTCATGATCTTTCCTGGGAAAGCCACATTTCAAACCTCGCCTCCAAAGCCAGTCGCTGACTGGGAATCCTCCGTCGTGCAAAGTCCTTCCTCGGCCCACCTGAGCTCCTGACCACTTATAAAAATTTAGTCTGCAGCCTGATGGAGTACTGCTCTTCCCTCTGGGCTGGTGCTCCTGCCTCTCACCGTTCTCGGCTTCACGCAGTGGAAACCAAGGTATTTCAGATCATTGGCATCTCCCACGATGAGGCTAAGTCTTTGGGCCTCTTACTCTCTCACCACAGACAGGTCGGTGGTCTTTCTGTCTTCTCCCATCTCCTCTCCGGTCTCGCCCCCCCTCCCCTGCTCTGTCTGCGATTTGTCCCCACCATATTTCGGCAGGGCGCTCAAGGTCCACCAACAACCCCCTTCTGGTGAAACTACCAAAATCACGAATCACTGCTCATCTTCACTCTTTCATTCCTCTTTTTCCCCACATTTAGAATAAACTCCCTCACTCTGTTCAATCCCATTCTTCCCTCCAAGACTTCAAAACAGCTGTTCACCACTTCTTATCATTCCCCATCCAAATTATCGATCTTTTCTACCCCCGTTAATCCACCCCAAACCCACCACCTTCAAATTCCCTGCTTTCCATCCCGAAAGTTCCTGTAGTGTCCATCTTGTATACCCCATGTTCCCCGCACCATCCTTCTCCCTTCCACAGGTCTAATGTCTCTGTTCCTCACTGTTTTGTCCTTCCCACACCCCTCTTGTCTCATGCCCCCCCTCCTTGCTGTGCATTGTGTGTTAGCTCTCATTCGAGCCTTGACAAGGTATACAAAAAAACCCCACTTTATCGACAGCTTCATGAAATGGGTTTCCATGGCCAAGCAGCCGCACACAAGCCAAAGATCACCATGCGCAATGCCAAGCGTCGGCTGGAGTGGTGAAAAGCTCACCGCCATTGGACTCTGGAGCAGCTGAAATGCATTCTCTGGAGTGATAAATCACGCTTCACCATCTGGCAGTCTGACGGACGAATCTGGGTTTGGCAGATGCTAGGAGAACGCTACCTGCCCGAATGCATAGTGCCAACTGTAAAGTTTGGTGGAGGAGGAGTAATGGTCTGGAGCTGTTTTCATGGTTCGGGCTCGGCCCCTTAGATCCAGTGAAGGGAAATATTAACGGTACAGCATACAATGACATTCGAGATGATTCTGTGCTTCCAACTTTGTGGCAACAGTTTGCGCAAGGCCCTTTCCTGTTTTAGCATGACAATGCTCCTGTGCACAAAGCATGGTCCATATAGAAATGGTTTGTCGAGATCAGTGTGGAAGAACTTGACTGGCCTGCATGGAGCCATGACCTCAACCCCATCAAACACCTTTGGGATGAAATGGAACGCCGACTGCAAGCCAGACCTAATCTCCCAACATCAGTGCCTGACCTCACTCATACTCTTGTGGCTGAATGGAAACAAATCCCCACAGCAATGTTCCAACATAGAGTGCAAAACCTTCCCAGAATAGTGGAGGCTGTTACAGCAGCAAAAGGGAGGACCAACTCCATATTAATGCCCATGGTTGTGGAATGAGATGTTGGACGAGCAGGTGTCCACATCTTGTTGTGGGTGTTCTCGCTCTGTCCTGCTGTTGGTGTTTTCCCCTTTCTCCTGCTGTTCCCTTTGTTGTGTTGTTCCGATTTTGTGCTGTAATAGCTTTTCTACAAGCATGTATTAAAAATAAAATAAAAAAACAAGGGCAAGGATCACATGAAACTGTAAGATTTGCCTTTTCATTTATTTATCATCTAGTATATAAAGCCATAAAAAATGATGGGTTGGAATTATTTTATTCGAAATATTCAGACTGGAGGATATATTTCATAACAAGAAGCGTTATTTTAAAACACTACATATCCAAATGTGACCCTATTTTCTTTATCTTCTGGGACATTTCATTTTGACACTAGAGCCTTGGGAGCATGCCAAAGTCTGAAGCTTCAGCAGAACGTCAGGTGTGCTTATTATATATCTTCTTTATTTCTGAGACATCCTATGGATGTAAATGAACTCGTTTTACTTTGCAAGTATTGCACATCACCTTTCTGCACCTTGTATTTTTTTTTAACTTTTGTACACCACCTGAGGCCTGGCTGCACATCACCGTCTGTTTCAAATAGAAGAGACGTAACTACTCTTGTGAAAAATGTCGTGTTTTTTTATCTTGGAAATTAGACCATTGTGAATAGTCGTGTTAAAAGATTGGCCTTGAAAACCCTACTTAAATCATCCTTATGGAGGGGAGCAGGCAAATACACAAACACTTTTATATCGGAAGGTGAAGCTGCCAAAACGTAAATCAAACTGTTATTGATCAAAATGTATCAATGGCATGCAGATCCATATACAAGAATGAATGTTATCTCTTGGCACACCACTGCTGAAAGGTTGCTGACCCGAGTTGCCCAATGGAGCAGGACTTTTGGACCACCCTATTTCAATGTCTTTCACACTCCAATGCATCAAATATATAAAGTTTTTTTACATTATGTTTGTGCATAGGATACACCCCAACTCCGACTAGCATGCCTCACTAATATATTGTTACGATTGTGAAGTGGAGGAATTTCATAGGACAGTTGGGATTGAATAGAGTTGTGTCTGTGGATGTGTAGGAGACATCTCGATGTAATAAAGTAGGGAAACTGTGAGCTTAAGTGTTACGTGCCACCACACGAGAGTGGTGCGGCGTTAGACATGGATTAAGGCCAAGTTCCCCAGTATCGGATTGCCCCCCTGTGACTTTCCTCTGTTTTTTGTATCACAAACCAGCAATGGACCATTACAATCGAGTTGCATGACCAAGTAGGAAGAAGCCCCATCTGCAAGGGTGACAGCGGGCGAAGTCACGCCCCCGAGGCTGATGATTGATGGGCATTACATTAATGGCGGGAAGAAGAGGGTGTAGGAGACAGGTGATCAGAGAGAAATCCCAAAGAACGGACGAGTCCGGAGTGAGGGGCGCATATGGTCGAGAGAGAACGTAGCTTGGAGATGGCCTGTAAGAACAGGGATCCACGACTGGCTTTCCTTCGACGCATGAAGAAGACGGCACATTTCTCATATTCATGCTGAGGCAATTTGGCTCGCGTACTGAGCAAGACGTTGGCATTGACTCTTGGCTGGTCATGTTATACGAACCTCAGAACCTTGTGTATGTCACCGAAGTGGACGGGGTCATTCTGCAAAAAGCGTATCGGCAGGCACGATATACGAAGAAGCTGCACGATGGTCAGTGAGCATTGGTGTTGAATACCGCTCATGAATTGCCTGACGTACGTTTGTCCCACTGCGAGAGAGTGACTTGGTGCTATTGTGTGTGCATCTACACATGCAGGACAAAGAGCCTCGATTCCAAGTTCCACAAAGACCATCTCTGGCCAAACTGGTGCCGGAATAAAGGTTTTCTTTTCTTTTGTTTCCCCTTGTCTGGATGTAGAGAAGCACCTCAACTTAAGGATTTATTTACTTCACAAAATCATTACCTTTTGAATTATTTATATTGTCATTAAATTCCCACGTCTATTTTAAGTTGACGTGTCCATGTATCTGTCATGGAGTTCGAGTGAACCTCCCCCCCCCCCTGCATCAATCTGTGACTCCGTCACTCCACAATTGTGCCCCACCCCTCCCACATGCATTATAATCTCCAAGGATCAACGGCTCTGCCTCCTAATAAGGAAGAACCGCTCGGCTATCCAGGCTGGCGGTGTTGACCGCTTGTCACCACAATTTGGGTCGGGGGTTTTTATCCTGGACCGCCAGCTCCCCGACAATATACACACAAATTCCTGCCCTGACTAATGTCCCTATTTGCGTGCTGTCCCCCATCCCTATTTTCCATGTGATCTTTTTATACCCACATTAATCATACTCCCCAACTATATTACTTACAGGTTACTATGTTTCCTCCCCTCTCTTTTCCTGTTCATTCATTCTCGATTATTGTGTTTTACTGACGTTCTACCGTTTGTCGTCGACAAGTCACCTCACCTTTGTAAAGTAAATAATAAAGACTTCTTCTTTGGTGAAGTACAAGTGCATAGTTCTGCAGCATGTCACATCTTCCATTTAATGGGAGAAATGAAGTCTTAAGTACTGCCCATTGGGCCAAACAAAGCCGAAGAAAGAACAGATGGAAAATGGATATATGATATTCAGACTCTGGTGGGATGTTTGGAAGGAAAATGCAAATGAAAACAATTAGATAGATAGACACAGATGAAGTTACAGGTGTTAAAACAAAAATAAAACTCAGATGGGGAAAGCCATTTAGAAATGCATAATCTGGGAACATCTGATACCAGCACAAAATCAACCGACCGTGATACTTTACAGGGCTTTATTGAATTTGAGGCACAGCTTATTGATCACCATCAATCAAGAACACTCTTGCTATCACTATTCTTATGAATGACACAAACCAGTAAAAAGGCAAAACAAAAGGATTCCTATCTCAAACATTTTACATATTTTCAACATGTTTTGTAGATATGAACAAAGTAATTGTGTCCATATCGATCATTTTAATAATAATATCATTATTATACATCCAATATTCATTCAGAGTTCTGCGGGATGTAATATCTTAAATAGCAAGTGCTCAATGAGTCGAGGAATTGAACTGAATCCACATTTCACATTTACAGGATTAACCGCAGGTTTGGTGGAGAGACCATGCATGACTTGGAATCAGCTCTTGCACAATTCTGGTGAGTTGTGTGAACACATTCGGCAAGAACTACTTCAGAACTCGCTTGTGAAGACGAGGCATTAATTACACTTGACTTGTTTAGCTCCCCTCAAGTAATCCGAGCAATACAATTCATGCCGGAGTCAGAGATCATAAAGTGTTGACATGATGTTACGTGGCAAAGAGGAAAGGAGCTGTTTATTATTCTTTTGTTTAAAAAAAATATAATGAACAGCTCCACTTTTAATTGTTTTTAAAAAAGAAATTATTTTTTCAAATTTAATTTAAACTCGCACTATAAGTTGACCATCTCCGTGTCACCATGGGCAAGTTTACATTTGATTTCATTTCACAACAGCGTTGAAATAATTTCAAACATCTGTAAGAAAGGACTTTTCTGCAAAAGAAGCAAAATGCATTCGATATATCACAAAAAAAACGATCGATTTTTTGCTCGAATGAAAACTGTGGGCTAAGAGACAAGCTCTTGGAGTCCAGAGAGTTAACTGGCTATGCTTTTGTATGATGGATAACCAGGTTATACAACGTTAATTAGCAGTGCAAAATAAGAGGTTATTAAGTAAAACAATGACTTTTATAAACTTGGAACGATTAACCAATGTTGCTTCGGTGAATCCTCAATCGGCTTTACCACGAGTAATGGAACTTGTTGGCACTTTAATATGAATAACAGCTGGGTGAGGATGCTGATAAACAAACTCCATGAGAGCATGGCATACCGATTATGCAAAGCAACGTCAGACTTTTGGTTTTGGAAGAATAAACATAAACGACCCCCCCCCTCCCCCCCAAGATAACCATGATATACATTCTCTGTGACCTACTGAAACTGGAGTGTACAGAAGAACTAGCATTTGGAAAGCAAATCAAAATATGGGGGAGCTCTTATTCTGAGGTCTCGCCTCCAGAAAGCGGCACTGCACGACTCATGGTCCAGGATCATTCCTCTCGAGCTCCGCAAGTTGTTCCCGTAGAGCCCAAACTCGTGCCTGCAGCTGTGAATGTTTGTTTGCCAGACGCCGGGTCTCGTCCCGTGCTCGTTCCGACTCCTCTGCACTGCGGCACCAACGCAGGAATGCACCTGGAAATGCAATTACTCAATGAGATAGTCTCATTATTTGCTTAAGGCTTTCAGCCACCTTTACTGTGTTCTCTGTACTCCTCGAAGGCCTGGCATTACCCTCTGGCTGTTAGCACTTCACTGTAACCCACTAGTACTACATCTGGTATCTTTGTAAGAGATGCACTTTATGCTGTGGTTTTACAAACATTATACAGTACTACAATATCACTGTCGATTCAAACTTGCCATTTGAGATCCCTTTGAAATCCATGCTTTCGCAGCTTTAACATCTTTACCTTCATTTCTCATAGTAACGTGTGTAAACAATAAAAGCCACATATCCTGTGCATCTCTTACCCTATCCCTTCCAACTTCGTTCCCATTCTATCATTCACCTCAACTCTTCTCCACGCATCATCAAAACCTCTTCCTTTTTTGTTTTCAATCGTAGAAGGCTCACGTTGGAGTCTACTTGCATAACATGCAGGACTTGGACATTAAGAGACACCATTGTACTTCCACCAGTGTTATCACAACATTAGCAGACAATGGAAAAAAAAAATCAACATTACAAGGAATTTGAAGCAGGGATCTCAGCAACAGTTATTCTAGGTTAAATTAGGAATGCCACAGGTTAACGCAGCTGTCCAAAGACAAGCTGTTTGCTAAACTCGATGGAATACTAGTCTCTGTGAAGGCCAATCTGCATCGGTAAAGATAATAATCAGACGGGTTAGCGCAGAAACTCATCGTCCATGATGGTAAACAAACTCTTTTCAAGTTTGAGCTGATAATCCATCCACAGCTTGACTCCACTGTTTGTGGAACTCCACTTCCTGTGTCTTGATAATGGATTGCCCATTGTCACCGACTGTCATACCCTATGCTGGCTGGTCTTGTTGTCACAACACCCCCAAAATGGCTCGACAGGATTGAAGTTTAACTTAATTTTTTTTTTCTTTACTCCTGACCAGCCTTACCAATAAAAATCAAAACGTCACTGGCTCACAGAGGTGATATTATCACGAAACCAGCCGAGAAAAAAACTCAACTTCATCACAAAACCAAGAAATGATATTTCAATGAACAAAACATTTATCTACGAATTAACTTGCAATAATATTTTAAAAAGAAATAAATTTCAGTTCCTTGCAAATGTTTTTGCATTCGCTCACATATTTTGCAAAATATCATGTTTTTCTCCACGTCAAAAGATACCCGTGAATCTGTTGACTCCCGAGGCATTTGAGAGGAACATGACGCCTTCAAATGGTCATACTGCCCATCTTTCTCTTTTCTTCCTCGGGTAGCTTGCACTTGTTTTCTACGGTCAGTTTACTCATATACTCAATAAAATTTCCGTACATCTCAACATATTACTGGAATGGAGGAGTAATTGCACAGAGATGACAAGTCTTCCTTCTCAAGCAGTGATGTCACCAATAAGGCCCGAGCTCAGGAGCTGGGCGTGGGCCACGAGCTCAGGAGCTGGGTGTGGGCCACGAGTTCCGTGCACCAGCAAAACTTGGCAGCGTTATCCTCGCACTCAAAATCATTTTGGATTGGTCGCAACTACAACTTATCTCTCGCATTTTCCGGTGTTTTCAGAAAAGAGGGAAAATTTTAAAAAGCCGCTGAGTCTCAGTCCAGTGGTTTATATGACGTTCAATATCAATGTGGAGAATCCATGTGAACAAAGTAGAAGTAGGCTACATTTTCCAAAGAGGTTGCACCGATTATTAGTGCCCTCGGCACACCGCGATTGACGAAAACCAGAAACAGTTGGATTTGAAAGGTATTTTCAAGCAGATATCAGAGCAGCCACTTGTATCTTTTACTAGTCCATGGGTGTTATTACAATCCTCGTGCCAGCAAACCTCGTGCTAAAAGATTGAAAAATTTTATCGTGTGTACATGCAATATGCTCCGAAATGTGTCTACGTAACTACTCCCTGGCTTGCAACCCACCTTTCTTTCCCCTCAATATATGAATTCCACTGAAAATCTATCTGCAAACTATAAAGGGAGCATGGCAATCAGGAGCTTGGCCCACCTTCCCAAAAGTGCAGACTCTGCGGAGCCACCGAAGGCCAAATGACATGACTGTTGGGTTCATAAAGTGGGTTCAGGTATTGCGGCTGCACGGTCGGTTGGTTAATCCAGGACCACAAGGACACAGTTTTGTGCTGAAGTTTCAGCTGTTTCCTGCAAGGAAAGCCACAACATTGAGTAACCACTGGGTATGTGTACACCAAGTTCTTGCTGTTATACATCAACGAAGGAGACTTCGGTTTACATTTCCCATCTAGCCAATCTGCCATAACCTTACGGAAACTGAATAGACTATCAGAAGGTGTGATCTTTACTTTTTGTTCAAGCCATTTTGCTTATGCAAACCCTAAGACCAGTGCTGAAGCAAGCATTCTATCTCACAAAGTTACAGCTGGCAGGGTATACCTTTAAATAGAAACAGTTACAGAAGCATAATCTTTAAGCAACAAGACTCATGCATAACAATATTAAAGTTAAAAGGTATTATTGAGAATAAATGAGAAGTCAAAGCCAAAGTAAACCTTAGAGCATTTCCTTGCAAACTGGGAACATTTGTTGATTTTGCTTCTCCAAATAAACAAGTGAAAAAAAAATTAATAAAGGAAAATAAAAGCACAATCAATTCCACCATTCACTTGGTATTCACAGTTCTGTTCAGTCGGATATAGCACAAGCATGATAGACCGAGAGACTTTTACTTATGTCTTCCATATCGTGACAATCCTTTACTGAGAAAATAAGCCAGTTTGTACAAGATGGCCAAGTCAAAACAGCAGACTCACAACCAGCACGTGTCAGTTGTGGAATGTGTTCTCACAGGCACATCGATAAATTTTAAAAAGATCGATTATAGCAATGTAAATATAAATCTGAGATAAAGATAACAATCAATCAAGCATTTCAATTCTTTCATCCTAAATGTCTGCATCTTCAATCGCAGGGCAATACAACTTATTGCCCGTCAAGCCCAACCGTACCTCCCGAACTCACCTCTCTTGTTCGTTACTTCCGAGGAAGGTGCCAAACTGTGAGGCATAAGAGTGCTCAAAGAGGCAGATAAGGAGCTCTTCAGAGAATTCAAATGAGCAAGGGAATTGCAAGAGTAACTGGTGACAGCAATCCAAGAAGAGCAGGAAGCTGGGTGCCTGTTGGCGCGTCTTGGTGGAATAGGCCGAACGAGCGCAACGCTCCTGGAATGGGTGACCAGCCTGGCAAATAAACAGATAAGTTTTCACTTAAGAGATCGTTTCCTGGATTCAAAATGTTGATGAGCAGGAAAAACAAATGCCAAAATACCCTGTCATTCAAGTGATTAAATTATCAAGTAGTCAATGACCAAATCTATTGGAACTCACACCTGAGAAACATGCATCTGATCCAAATCTCTACCTAGTTTAGTCTCAGTGGCTCAGTTCTTTTTACATTGGAGGATTTCTTAAATTAAGGTGTTTTGTCCAATGAGGTCTTTCTGTGTCACTCACTCACTGTTCGTTGTGTTATAAGAATAGATTAAATCAACAAAACGGTGATTGATGTATACTAACTGTGGTGGGAAGCAAGCTGACATTTTGTTTTAACCCTTTGTCAGAGCTGAGCTCAACCTTTTGTTGATTTGATCTACTGTTCTACCTGTCCACCGACGCAGATCGACACCAGCCTTCACGAGAAAGACTAGTTCTTCATAATACTGTTAGTTTTCAGTGCTGAAGCAACAAATACTCGTTGCTTTGCCCAATGTCCAAAAAAATATATTTCTTTTGTATCAGTCACTTGTACTGTAGTCAAATCCTCTTCTCACCCCCACCCCCACCCCCTTTGCTTGTTAAGTACAATTCCAATAACTACAAAAGTACAATGTTCTGGTACCTGCAGCCATTCACGCTCCAGCAATGTGAGGAACCCTCGAAGACCCCGACCCTCAGGTTGTAGGATGAGCTGGGCTAGTGCAGTGACCTGCAATGTGGAATCAGTTCCTTCATTGCCGTGGACAAGAACAACTGTTCCTTCACTGCAAGCAAACACAACATGTCTAAAAGCTCACAGTGCACACAGGCCACACGTACAAATAAATTAATGGGGGAGGAGAAAATTCCTCCTCAGAAAATGCTACGCTGAGTGCAGTGAGAAAGGCAGAGCCATTGTTGTGGCGTCGCTCGTACCGTGTCCTAGGAAGTGACAGCACTTCCCCCCAAGGTGTGTGTGTGTGTGTGTGTTTGTGTGTTCCACTACGAACCTTATATCCTGTTAAAATAAACAACCCTTAACCTCCCCTCTCCCCACCCAGTTGCTTCATACCCCCCCCCCCCCCTCATCTGCTTTGATGTTCCAAGAATTACTTGATGCAAGAAACAAAAGCAAACAATACAGAAAAGGATGTGCTCAAAGATGCAATTGAAAGGGAACCATCAAAGGAAGGGAAAGGGAAGCGTTTTCCAAATGGACAAACCGATCAAGACACTGAGCAGCGACACAGGCCGTCGTAAGCACATCCTTAATATGGCCCAGCCAATTGCATGCATCAAGTCGGCTGAGCCAGCGATCGACCCCGGCGCTGGTGTCATTGCATGCCTCAAGCAGTTTCATGAAGCTCTCCTGCAGCCCCTGTGGCCTGTGCACAGTGAATCACATAGGAACAAAATGAAATGCGATCAATCAGGTTGACAATCAGATTTAGAAATCATTAAAGGTTGGCAACCTGTTAGTGATTATCACAAAGCACTTTGGTTACACCAGTAAATTTAGGTTGTCCTGTTTGTTGGTGTTCCGATCAGCATAGAATTCACAATCCCGGATTAAAATCCCATATACAGTCCTGTGTTGATTTGTCTATTGTCTACCCATGTGCAGGTCATTCCTTTTTAAATTTACAGTATATACTTTTTCATGACTTATCAATGATATTCTAACCAGTTTATCCATCCTTGATAAGCAGGGACTTGCTTATCTGACAAACTGTTGCAAATATAACAGCCAGCTGTGTACGGTTTCTATATTGCTGAGATGTGACATGACCAACCCACCATCCCCCCACCCCCCACCTCAATCTTTTATTGTCCAAAATTTTTCAGAAACATTCCCTAAAATATTTCTGAAAATAACCATGAAGGTAGCGTTATCCTCACACTCAAAATCATTTTGTATTGGTCGCAACTACAACTTATCGCTCGCATTTTCCAGTGTTTTCAGAAAAGAGGAAAATGTTTAAAAGGCCGCCGAGTCTCAGGAGTAAAATAGAACACAGTAAAATTAGTCTCAGGAGTCTCAGGATGGTAAAATGATTTTTCAAGAGAAAAGAGGAGGGAGGGTGGTGAAGGTTGGCATTAGATAAAATGAGAACAATAGGCCCACTCATTTATAATATAAATAATTAAACCTTTTATTGATGTGCCATAGTGATCAGCAATTCAATCCTTTCCAGCATTGGTCACATTTATTTAGGAGCATAATACATGTATATGCTTGTTGTTGGCTTAATGTTAGGATGCTGAGTTCAAATCCACCTTGGCTCTTGAATTAATACCAGGTGGGGTTGACTGCCTGCCATCCTTCCGAGGTTGGCAAAATGAGTGCCAGCTTGCTGGTATCCTACGTCTGAGTGGCAACCCATCCAGGATTGCGCCTGATCGCCAAGGAGACTGCTTAGGCAGCACCAACGCTCTGCACAGAGTATGGTCCCAATGGATGGATAAAACATATGGAAGCAGAAATTGGAGGGGGGGGGGTTATTAAGAAATAAATAAGAGAATGGGGATGAGAGGGTGGAGGGTAGAGAGTTAGGAGAGCAAAGAAGGAAAGAGATAGAATACAGAGGGGTGGGGGAGTAGAAGAAAATGGAGATGTCTTTCAAGTAAAAGCTGAAGTGACCCAAAGCAGCATCTTGAGCCTTATGTTGTTGCTCCTATATTCATAGATGACTTCTTCAACACCATAAAAAAATTCCTTTTTCACTCTGTAGATGCCACGTTATGCTGCACAATACTCTGGCAATTCAGAAAGCTGCCTCAACACCGGTGAGTCGAGCAGGTCACTCAGGCAGATTGGTAGGGACGGCAAACAGCCATCACATTTCAGCACTGGGATGACATGATGGCCGAGAGGTACGCACACTCTCCTCTAAGCTGTCCAGCCTGGGTTTGAATCCCGACCCAGCTATAAACTGTCATCCCAGGGTTTCACACGCAGGGCGATTCATCAATGTGTGCCGTTGCTTGGGTGGATGTCAAACGAGTGTCTTGTCTGCCAACATTAGTTGATGGACATGAAAGATCACAGAGTGTCTTTCGAGAAGAGTGGGCAAACTGTAGCCAGCACCCTTACCAAATTCCAGGGCGAACCAGCAGAGGCCATTGCATCGGTAACAAAGCTGCTCATTCACAAATGAAACTACCCCCCAGCCTGATGCTGTATACAAACGAAGAAGACTTCAGGACTGGTCTCCCATATCTACTGCCCCCGATATCAACTCAGCCTGGGAATTCTTCCACAGAAACCTGCTCTCATATGCAGATCCATCCCATCTCGAATTCAGTTATCCTACTCTTCTTCCTGCCAGTGGCACAGCAAATCCTCTGAAACAACTTGACTTCTCTTTCTGGAAATCAAACTCAACTGAAGGCAATCTCAGCTCATTCTACAAAGCCCACAAGTGTGTGTCCACTCTCAGGAGAGCCAGAAAATACCATCTGTCCAACCTCAAGATTGAACTTTCAAACATGTCTTCCTCCTCTAAAACCAGGTGGCACCTTAAGTTGCGCTGGTGTATGCTTCTCTTCCATCCCTTCCCTCTCTTCAAATAGCAACACAGTCAACTCCGTTCGTGAGAAGACAAATTCCTCAAATACGTTTGCTTCCAAATCTAGTTTCTCCATCCCCATGCTTTCTTTATCCACCCTACCCAGTCGCACCCAACTGCTCCTGGACTCTGTCTTTTGTACCTGAGAAGGTGAAGTTTCTGGCAGCCCTCAACTGATGGGATCAGCTCAAGTGTCCAAAAAAACAAACCTGCTCTGCTGCTCTCACACATCCTCTCTCTGCCGTTTTCACCCTATCATTTGCCTTAGGTAATCTTCCATCTGCTTTGTAATCCACCATCACTGCATTACATTAAAAGGTGCAAAACCTCATCCCCATTGACCACAGATCTATCATCTCACTTCCAAACATCAGCAAGGTCATGGAATCCATCATCACAGTTGATATGAAATCCGATATTAAATCTCCTTCCTTTTCTCCAACGGCCTCATCTCAGATCACCAATTGAGATTCAGACTCGGTCACTACACCTTGGACATGCTGCTCCGATTCTCCCAACAATCGATGGAAGCATTCAACGTCAGACATGAGATCAGGGCTGTCTCTGCAGACATATCAAGAGCTTTCAATAATCTGGCATCCCACCTGGGCTCTCCCAACTCACTGCCAATGGAATCAAAGGCCTACTCTTGGATTACTGACTTCCTCCACCCTCACAGCCAATGTGTGGCTCTCAATGGAACCCTTTCTTCTCCTCTCCCCATCAAAGCTGGAGTGCTTTGAGGTCGTGTTCTGGGCCCCATCTCATTCCTGCTCTTCATCAATGATATATCTGACTCTGGAAAATCCTCTTTATTTATTTTCTGATGACTCCACGCTCTGCCATGACATAACTCATCCTTCAGACAGGCAGGCTGCAGCTTCTTTCCCCTCTTCAAAACTTGAAAAAGAAAAAAAATTGCACAAGCTAGTCAAACACTTTCAATATCTTTCAATCTGGACAAATTACACTCACCATCTCTCTCCAAAAAGGACCAACTGGCAAACGCAAAGTCATTCAAACTCCTGGGTCTGACACTCAGCCATGATCTATATTTGGCAAACCACATTTCAAAGTTTGTCTCCAAAGCCATCCTCCATTCTACAAAGTCCTTCCGTGGCACATTTGAATTTCTGTCCATCCACAAAGAAGGCCTTCATCTGCAGCTTGATGGAGTACTACTCTCCCCTCTGGGCTAGCCCCCCTGCCTCACATCTTGCTCAGCTCAACGCTGTGGAAACCAAGGCCTTTAAGATTACTGGAATCTCTGGCAATGAAGCCGTGCCTATGGGCTTATCACTTTGCCATCGCAGACAGGTTGGTGGTCTCAGTCTTCTACCGCCTTCTTTCTGGTGTTGCATCCTCTGCTCTTTCACCACCCCCTCCCCCCCAAGGTTTCTGCAAGGCTCACATGGTCCACCATCAACTCCCTCCAGGTAAAACTACCTAAATCCAGGATCATTGCTCACCTCCACTCATTTGTTCCTCCGTCACACCTGTAGTATCAACGTCCACATACTCTTCAATCTCATTCTTCCTTCCACGTCTTCAAGACAGCTGTTCAACATCATCTCCGATCATCCCCAATCCAAAACAATAATATTTTATATTCTCGTTAGCCCCACTCAAATCCCCTCTTCCACTTTTCTTGTTTTCCCTCCATGGAGTTTCCTTCTGTATCCATCTTGTCCACCCCATGCATCCTCTCCTGCCCCCCATTCCTCCCCACACTCATTGTTTGTCCAAGTGTCCCTCTATCCTGGCCTTCAACTCTGCTGTTGATATTCTCCCCCCTCTCTCAACTGCTCCTTTTGCCTGTTTTGAATCATGGTTTTTGTCTGTTACGTCCTGATCCATTCAGTGTACTGGCTCCTCCACAAGCTGAGACAATGTACACAAAAAGGCCTTCACCACAGCTTGATAGAGTACTGCTCTCCCCTTTGGGCTGACTCTCTTGCCTCACATCTTGCTCAGCTTGACGCAGTGGAAACCAAGGCCTTCGAGATTACTGACATCTCCCACTAGTCCAGGAGCAAGGACCTGAAAAAAATGAAATCGTTCAACACTCCCTACAGAAAAGGTTTGACTTGACAGAGTGGTAGAATAGGCCCTATAGAACACCTCCAGGTAGTATGTGGTTTCAAATTGTGGTATCATTAAAATTCTACAGGCCATTATACATACCAAGGGTACTTACCAAGAGGGTCACTGTTGGCTCGCAAAATTTAGGGAAGGGGTAACGTAAACGTGAATATCTTTGTCAAGACTCAACCAATTTTCAATATTAAGGTATCATTGGCTTCGTATTATAATTATCTTTCAGAATATGTACAGAAATGTCGATATTCATTCAACTGTACAACAACAGGTAAAAATCACAAACAAATAAAATATTATGAGCTTTTTTTTATATTTTAGGCATCTTTTAGAGCATACTAAGTTGTCAAGTCAAACTTTACTGTAGTGGGTGTTGAACAATTGAATTTTTCACAGGTTCATGCTGCTGGACTAAAAAATGCTGTGTTAGTCTATTTTTTATGAAATTCTTATGGACCAGATAATGACAAAAATAAAGTTTAAAAATGTCATGTTAATAATGATGGTAAAAGAGGCTGTGGGTTAACATAGTTGCTTTTCTGTGTCATTCCAGATTGAACATCTGAAAGAATCCTACTAGCCAACTGAAGCAATGGCCAGTTCAGAGAGTCAGGCAGTAGTGCAACTTTTACCTGTAAAGAGACAGAAGTTGACTAACTTTCACAAGTGCATAATTTATCAGATGGACTCAAACGAGACACTGAGGAAAGCCCGAGATACCTCCATACAGACACTTGTTGCAGCACTGGAACTCCGACGAGATGAAGTATATGAACGTTTAAAATCAGATTTTGACAGTTTGGCAACCGTGGATGTTAAATGGCACTCAAATTGCTACGAGAAATGGACAAGCAAAGAAAACCTGCGTTACATGCAGAGGAGAAGATCTGCATTCTCACCGACACCAGCAGAAGAATCTAAGATTGGCACACAATCCGAAACAAGTTTGACGAAGACCTCCAGGGTATCCAGGTCCCAGTCAACGTCCACTGACTGGACTGTGTGCCTCTTCTGCAAGAAGAAAACACACAGAAGGGTAAAGGAGATGACCATGGTCAGAACTTTCCAAGCCTGTGAAACTATTGTGCAAGCAGTGACTGCAAAGGGCGATGAGGACATGTTACGGACTACTGGTGCTGTCAGTAACGATCTCGTGGCAGCAGAAGCTAGATACCACAGAGCTTGCCATGCCTCATACATCAGCAAAGCTAATCTGCAGTATGCTGGCTTCCATGAAGGGAGACAAGACACTTGTTACGATACGGCATTCAAGCAATTGGCTGAAGATATCTCTGCTGACCTGAATGGTGGGAAGGCCTTTGATATGACAATTCTTCTGGACAGATACAATCATTTTCTGCACGGACAGGGAGTGGCAGTCGACAGCTACACTACCCAGCGACTCAAACTTCGACTAAAGAAACACTTTGGAGATGACATTGTCTTCCATAAGCCATATGATCTTAGTAAGTCCGAGCTTTTGTACTCAAGCTCCATATCCCTTCAAGATGTCATCAACTCTGCCTATCAGTGTAACACCGCATCAGCCACGGGTGTACCAAGAAAACAGCCCACAACAGCGATGGATGATTGCAACAGGGTGAGTCTGCTGTACCGCACTGTGAAACTCATCAAGTCGGAGATCAATGAATGCCAAGGCATATCAGTCCGACCACCTAATATCATGGATCGAACCCTGACAAAATCCAAATCTGTGATACCAGACAGTCTTGACTGGCTACTACGCTGGGTTATTGCCAAACCAGAAAAGGAAGATGAAGATGAGTTTTCAGCACCAGAATGTAGCAACTCATCAGATGAAAGACGTGTTTTGATGCTTGCTCAGGATGTTGTACACTGTGCGACTCTTGCTAGAACTAACATGCCCAAGCATGTGGCCCTTGGAATTGCAGTTCGCCATATGACGAGGTCAAAACAGCTCATTACCATGCTGAGCAGAATGGGCCACTCTGTGACTCCTACGATGATGTTGAGGCAACCGACACAAGCCTTGCACAGGAGATCCTAGCCAAGAGCGACATCTTTGGTACGGTATTGCCATCAAACATCTCCCCAGGCATCTTTGTCCAGGTGGCAGCAGACAATAATGACATGACTGAAGAGACTCTTGATGGAAAGAGGACAACTCATGCCACTACAGTAGTCCTCTATCAACGAGGGCACTTTGGTCCATTCCCCGAGCCGAGGGTCTATTCAGTCACGATTCAGCCGAGGGTCACGGTCTTCCGGATCTGACTGTCTGTCACTGCAAGAAGTCTCTATGTCGCCGAGCCGACTGCACATGCAGAACCAACCACATGAAGTATGTGCATGTATGGCCGAAGAAACTTGTGAAAATCCAAGAACAATCTTTGAATCCAGTGGTGAAGAAGACGCTGACTAAAAGTTACAACAGATGACATCTTCATGCTTCCAGGCCGAATGTGATTCCTTGTTGCCAGACACAAATATTACAAACCGCTCTGACGAATGTGCTTCCGTGCAACCATGCACAACTATTACGATTCGCTCTCACTAATGTGCTTCTGTGTTGTCATGCACAGCTCCCAGTGTCGACCATGATAACTATTATCATCCACTCTGATGAATGAGTAAACTTCCGTGCTGCCAGAGACAACTATTATACTCGGCTTTCACTAATGTACTTCCGTGTTTCCAAAGACAACTATTATGCTCGGCTCTGATGTATGTGCTCCCATGTTGCTATACACTAGTAAAAGACGAACGCTAAAAATAACAGTGGCAGTTTTCTTTATGCGTGCCTCTGTATGTATATGAATTTCTGCAGAACAATACTTTCTTAAGCGTTTGATTTCCAAAATGTATACATACCAGTAGTCATTGAGAAACACCGTTCACCTTCATATGAGAACACAATTAAAAATGTCAGAAAGTTTGAATTAGTGTGATATTTTAGCTTTGGTGATGCCATGGCAAAGGCCATTTTCAAATAACTGTACATACTCTGAAAGAGAATTATAATAGGAAGCCAATGATACCTCAATATTGAAAATTGGTTGAGTCGAGACAAAGATATTCACGTTTACGTTACCCCTCCCCATAAATTTTGCGAGCCCACAGTGACCCTCTTGGTAAGTACCCTTGGTATGTATAATGGCCTGTAGAATTTCAATGATATCACAATTTGAAACCACATACTACCTGGAGGTGTTCTATAGGGTCTATTCTACCACCCTGTCAAGTCAAACCTTTTCTGTAGGGGGTGTTGAACTAATTTCCTTATTTGGCCTCATATGAGAAATGGCTGCTGGACTACACGATGAAGCTGAGTCTTATGGGCCTATCACTTTCCCATTGAAGTTCGGGTTGGTGGTCTTTTCATCTTCTCCCTCCTCCTTTTTGGTCTTGCAACCTCTACTCTTTTCAAGCTTTGTCCCTTCTCCCCCATGTTTCTGCAGGGCACACACAGGTAACCCCCCTCTGGTGAAACTCCCAAAATGTAGCATCATTGTTCATCTCCACTCATTAGTTCTGCTTTTCCCCCCCACCTGTGGAACCAACTTCCACATTCTCTTCAATCTTATCCCTCCCTCTAAGGCTTCAAGACTCTCTTCACCATTTTTAGATCATCCCTCCCACCCCCATCCAAAACCATGATCTCCCCCCCCCACTCGTTATCCCCACCCCCTTCCAAATTTCCAGTTTGCCTTTCCCGAGTTTGCCTCTGCATTTATCTTGTCCACCTCGTGTGTCCTCCCCTCACCCATTATTTGTCCAACTCTCCCTTTATTTTGCCCTTCAACTCTACATTTGGTGTTCCCTCCCCACCCAATCCCTATCTGCCTCTACCATTCCTTTTGTTCTTCCTCTTCCACAAGCCTAGGCCATGCACTAAAAAAAAATACCCCAGCCCAAAAGAAGCTGCTTCCCTCTCTGCAGACATGAAAGGGATGACATGCTGGGACACGTGCAACATCAATCCAGGCAAATGTTACATTATTCAGTCATCTTTCCAGAACTATCATCTAGACTCGAATGAACTCACCTATGTACCTCCATGATCAACCACTGAAAGATATTCAGTTCTTTGAACTTCAGCCTCACCGCCGGTTGTAACCATTAGCCACCTCGGCTCCAAACAATGGCTATCCTCCATTGTGCAAAGTCCTTCTTTTACAGGGTGCACGCGGTCAACCCCCAAATGGGAAAACTCCCAAAATCCAGCATCACAGCTCATCTCCACTTTCTTCCTCTCCCCACCCCTACCTGTGGAACCAACTTCCACATTTTTTTTTTTATTTTTTTTAGCTATTATACAAACCTTGACAATGTATATAAATAAATAAATAAATAAATAAATAAATAAATAAATAAATCATTTTAAAATCTCATTCCTCCCTCCAAGTCTTCATTTAAGATAGCTATTCATCACCATCTCTGATTATCTCACCACCCCCACCCCCAGTCCTCCTTCCAAAACTTCTAGTTTTTCCTTCTGTATCCATTTTGTCTTTTTCCGCCCTCTATTCCTCCCCATACCCATTGCTTGCCAAGTCTCTCTCTATCTTGCCTTCAACTCTGCTGTTGCTCTTCCCCCCTTTCTTTCTCTGCTGTTCCTTTTATCCTGTTACATCCTGATCCGTTCAGTGTACTAGGTCTTCCACGAGCCTCAACTATGTCTACAAAAAACAAATAAAACAAATTACCCACATGTGGCGATGAGGGTCATCTCTACAATACCACAAGTTCTCAATGTTCAGTTTAGGTAACCGCGAAACAGTCCAAACTAACCGTTTAGATTGAAATAGTTCACAGAGATACACGAGGATAATACTCCTAATGACATAATTAATAAATATGTATTGTTCATTTAGTAACCGGATTAACACATCAGAATCACCAGTAAGTGCAATACGTGGTTTTCCGGTCCGCCCACTCTCTGGTTGTAGAAAAAAAAAACGAAAAAAATAGGCTTAGCTCTCGGAGATTATGATAATCCTGTAGATTATTCTTCACTGATTATAATGCAACTTTCAGAATGAAAATTGGTCAAGTATTTATAGAGATATTGAGGTTTGAAAAATCGATAGAGCTAGCAAATTCATTAATTATTAATTCCACAGAAGTTTCATGACACTGCACAAAGTAACATGTCAGGTATGAAAAAACATTTTGTATGCCAGATTCATTAATTATGGAATGTACTCATTGATATATTAATCAGAAAGCCCGAAGCATGAAGCATAATTTATCACTTATCCCCTCATCCGGGATCAGTGGCCTCGCCCCACAGCCTGCAGCCCTATGTCCGCCAGTGATTATGTTAGATATCGGCACGATCGAGAGGAGCCTGCGAATCATCCCTGCTGATGCACTGAATTGATGCAATCGTTCGGCCAGAATATTCGTTGTCAAGATGTTGCGTTATTAAATCACCAATACAGTCACTCAAATTTATACCGCCGACATACTTCTTAACAATCACCTTCGCCCCAGAAACCACAATCAATCTGAACCACGCTGGCCACTACTCAGATGCCATGACCAGACTACTGTGCAGTTTGGTTAAAGATGACTCGGCATTTTGGCGCGCGCACACAAAATTATATTTTGAAAATAAATGCCGACGTTTACATTTCGGGTTTTGAAACTTTTGCACCTTCGGCGGAAAATGTATAAATATAAAAGGCTAAAAATGTGTTTTATATTTATATTTCATTTCTCCTTCCTTCCTTCTTTGCGAATCGCATCGGCGTTTTTGGCCATCTTCCAGATCACGTGACGATCAAACGAGAAGGAAATTCAAAAATCTGTCCGGTTAGATACAAGATAATATTTTTAAAATCATAATCAATAAACAGTTGCCGAATATCTTGTAGAATGGCAGACTCGATAGGTTGTAAAAATGGCGATTTTATAACTTGCGTGACCTTGTCCCTGACCTTGAACCCGGACAAAAGTTATATCGTTGTGCAACACTCATCGACCTCTACCCACATACTAGGTTTCATCAAGATCGGAAAGAAAAATTGTTGACAGACGGACGTACGGATGGACATTTGGTCCGGCTTTATTAGGTCATCTCGGTAGAGATTACCTAAAAAAGGACAAGGTAGAAGACAGAGACCACCGACCTGTCTGAGATATGGGACTAACAAGGGCAGAGACCGCTTCATTCTGGAAGATTCCAATAATTGAGGGCCTTGGTTTGCACAGTATTAATAAGTGCAAGGTGAGAGGCAGGTGCACCAGTCCAAAGGAGAGCAGTATTCCATCAAGTTGTGGATGAAAGCCTTGTAAGCTAATAGAAGTTCAGATTTGTCAAGGAAAGACTTTGCATGAAGGAGAATGCTAAGTTGGTGTCTAGTTTTGGAGGCCAACTTGGATATATGGTTTGCCCACAAAGATCATCAGTGATGGTGAATCCCAAAAGGTTGAGTGACTGAACCTCTTTAAGAGGTTTGTTAAAAAAAAGTTCCATGTGTACATATGCAAGGTTAAAAAGCATGAGAGGTTTATCATAATCATCATAAATCAGCAATTAAAATGTCAAATAAAATAAACAAACTTACTGGTCATCCAGTTGAGTTGTGTGAGAAATGTGACCTTTTTCATGAAAGAATGAAACTTGGTACACTTTTAGATATTACACTCCTGAAGATCTTTAGATGTGGAGCCATTGTGAACATGCCTCATGTCAACCGTGGCAGTCATTTTGGTGCTATCGTTAACGAAAAAACATTTTCTTTGACATCGTCACAAGACATTATTATGCAATTACAAAAATAGTTTCTACCCCTAAGTTTTCATGTCGTCTATATTTCGACAAAAAAAAAATGACTTCTTGAGTTGTCTCAAGACATGGTGATATCCAAAGCGATATTCCAGAGACCAACATCAATGCTGGAACTGCAGTTATCAACATGGTGAAACCAACTGTTGCCAAAATCTTTGACGACTATGCATTGAATTTCTTCATATTGTCGTGTCCACGCCGGTTAAGACTGACCTGGACAGATAGCCGAACAGTTCTCCCTTGGAGGCGAACACGTGATCCTTGGAGACTATAGCACGTGTGGGATGGGAAGGCAGCGAAGCACGTACCAGACACATGCACCAGGACGGAGGACAAGGGTTTATACTCGAACCCACAACGAATAGACACACGCAAGCAATAAATAGGGGTTTAATGGACATAAATCAAATATTCATGGTGGAAATAAATCAAACATGATAACAAAATGGGAGGTAAATTAAAGCCCAACGTCGAGGTGCCTCTACACACAGTTACAAAAACGGAAAATGGGAACGATAAAACAAAAGAAAAATCCCTTTCTATTCTGGCACTTAGCTTTGTCCAGAGATGATCTTTTAGAGCTTGACGATTGAACCGCATCGTCCTGCACGGAAAGCCCACAAAATGATGCCAAGCCGCTCTTTGGGCGGGAAACATACGTGAGGTGTTCGTGTGGTGGTATTCAACGCCAGGGCTTAGAAACCGCCGTGCAGCTCCTTTTCACGATCGCACTTGTCGATGCCGCTCCTCGGCAAAATGGCTCTGCCTTCTTCCCCAATGGCACAACACGAGGCTCCGAGGCGCGGTCTCACATGACCCAACCAAAGAGTTATTTGCTAGCGTTTTGCTTCAGCACGCGGGAAAATTCACACAGCAAGAACAATGAGTATCAAGCTGCTATATTTGGTGATGTCGAGGAGAATCCAGCCAGCTCGATCCTTCTGCCTCTAATCGCGTACCTCCCTTTTTGTCTCTCTTATCCTTCTGCCCTCATGCCCAGCCATCATCCACCCCAGGGGCGTAGTTTGCTAGTTGTCATTCTTGAAGGCGGAGTTTTTGCCTGCTTGACACATTTGGCTCGGTTGTTGTTGTTTTGAGGCGGTGATTCCTTTTTATCGCCAGTCTTGTAAATGCAAAAACATAGGAAAAGGTAAAGGGGACAATCACATACTGGGAGAAATTAACCTTAATCCCAACCTAATTAACACAGCATGCTGACATGTAACCCCCCCCCCCCCAATGTGGTGACATGTAACAACTTAAGCTGAGTTTCCCTACTTGAGTTACATCAAAATGTCTCCTACCCGTCTACACCATACGACCCTATATAATCCTACCTTTGCTCTGAAACTCCATCTACACCACAAAAATAATATCATCCATCCAGGACCAAATCAAAAGGGCTAGTCAAGTGGACATAATGTGGGATTGTTAATAAGAGAACAGCCTGATGTCACAGACAAAATGGAAGCGTGGAAAAGGAGTGACAATAAGAGTCGAATGGTCAAATTGCCTACCAACAAACCGGCAGCACTTCCTTCGAGTCATCGATAAGTTGTAGTTCTTTGCCTTTCTGGAAAGGCATGCTGTGCAGATAAAGATCACAATAGGCAAGCTGGTAATTGCCACACATGGACCCAATGTTTTGTGTAGCCATCAACATGATACAAGCCAGCTTTCCCCATACAGCCATGGAGAAGCGGATACCAAAATGCTCCTGCACACAGCTCATGCTGCTAGCCAAGGTTTCGAGAAATTAACTCTACATCTGGTGGACATTAATGTAGTTGTTCTAGCTGTGGCTGTTGTCCCCAGAATTAATATCAAGGAGCAGTCAGTGGCATTTGGGACAGGGGAGCACTTGAGGTCCACCCCTGCTCATGAGATTGTCACATATCTGCGTCCAGAGAAGTCAAAGGCCCTTCCCATGTTCCATATGGCTATACAGGCTGTGACACAGGTCATCATTCACCTCCAAGGGTAAAAAGAAAGCATGGGATACATGGAAAGCCGATGATGAAACTCTTGCAGTTTCAGAATCACCACTGCACATAACAGATGATAGGGTCGTCCTGGAGTGCTTCACGATTTTACTACATGAGCGAGCTTGCAGTTTAGAGGACAAACGAGGAACGTTATGAGCTGTTCGTCAAGAGCGAATGAGGGATGGAGGAAATCCCTCCAACCAAAGATGCTCTGATGCACCACATGGACAAAGCTGTCTATCGAGGTGGACACTGCAGGGGCCAACTGCTGGAGGTAGCCTCAAATATGCCATCTCCGGCAGACTGGGGCTGGAACAACTCCAATGAGCGGAAACCACTATTGACAATACTTCCTCAGGCGAGACAGTCTTCATTCAAATTCTTGCGCTCTGGCTGCAAAAAAAGGTCTGCAGAGGACAATGCAAGTACACAAAAGTAACCCTGAAGTGTACAGCTTTGTGCCAGTGTGGTGGTGACTGATGACTCGTCCAGAGTGCTCTTGCAAGTACATCTCGTCATCTTAATGGTATGCACGTCACTCTTGATATGAGATTCACATTATGATGAAATAGACACTGCATTGTGTAATGTGTCCACATTTCACAATGTGACAGCATGCATGATTTACTGCTCATATCTATTAAGTACAATCAGGAATATGTAACACCGTTTTGGGGTAGACACCATTTCTGTAACAGTATAATGTTTAGTTGTGGTGATAAAGAAAATGTGATTTTTGCAAATGGCAGCACCAAAATGGCCACCGCAGCTGACCTGGGACATTTTCACAATGGCTTCACATTTGAAATTCTCCAGGACAGTCCAGAACTTTGCCAGCTTTATGAAAAACAGGCACAATAATCCATTTCTCACACATCGACTGACTATCAATAGGGCCAACCAAAACCTTATCTACTGATATAAAAGTGTGTATTTGTCTGTCCCCCTTCATAAGGACAATTTAAAGAAGTGTTTTAAAAGCCAATCTTTTACCACGACTGTGTGTTCACTAGTCTATCTTTTAAGGAGAAAAAAACTCGAAAAACATAAAAGAGTAATTATGTCTCTTCTATTGGAAATGAAGATGGTGACTTTCAACCAGGTCTCAGAGGCGGTGTACATAAAGGTTTTTTTTTTTTATTTTGAGAAAACAATAATAAATACAAGGTGCAGGGAGGTGAAATTCGCTGCACGTGATGTGCAACACATGCAGAGTAAAAACAAGTTCATTTACGTTCATAGGATCTCTAATAAATAAAGAAGATATAAGCACACCTGACACTAGACCGAGGCTTCAAACAATGGCTTGCTCACGAGGCTGTACCATCAAAATGAAACATCCCAGAAGATAAAGAAAATAGGGTCACATTTGTTTTTGTAGTGAATTAAAATAGTTTTTTCTTGCAATGAAACATCATATCTTCCAGTCTGAATATTTTGAATAAAATAATTCCAACCCTTCCTTTTTGACAGGCTCTTATACGAGTATGGACAGAAAACAAGATTTCAGGATGAAGAATCACCTTTCAATGGACCTGTGGATACGCCTCCATTGCGGATAATGTGCATCAGGTTCAAATCCACCACCACGAGTCTTTGCCTGCTGCGCCACTTGTGGAGAACGAGTGTCAAGGATGTAACCACGCTTCCCACTTGTGCCCAGTGCCGCATTGACTAATCGCTCATCTTCTTTGCACCGCCGCATCACCGTACCAATTAATGGCTGTCCACATCGTAGCAAGGCCTGTGAGAAAGATAAATAGCTTGCCGCTTAGACACAAGTAAAGAATGGGAGTGGGTGTCTCAGCTGTAAACCTACAAGGTTTATTTGCATTATTCACACTAAGTATGTAGAGTATATTGTTGGCTATTGATACACAGCCCCTTTCACTTGCCCTTGCTGAATGACCAATTCTTTACAAAGGAACAGCAATCAAATTTAAGCAATTGTATGAATAAAACAGGTAGGTAATCAGGTGCTAAGGGATGTGAGAAAGTTGAAATTACCATTGTGGTAATTAAGAAATGTTCAGTCAATGTACTGTCTCGCCCTCAAGCACCCCCACCCCACTTCTTTCCATTCTAACCTCCACACTTTGGCTAGAAAGCAACCCCTCAGTCTTCCTGACAAAATTATGTGAAAAACGGCACCATTTTACACACACAAAAAAAAACACGATTTCAGAATGGGGAAGCTCATGGCGACAAATCCTGTGATGTAGGGCTCCAGACCAATCATTAATCTTGTCCATTGATGTCACATTCGGTGCCAGTCCGATAACAGTCCAAGCGCACATATACGTACACACGCACCGCACGCATGCACCTGAGCTGCCAACAAGTTTGGCAAGATTTTAAGCAAATAGGGGATGGATCTTAAAATCACATTTGAGGTGCTAAACTGAAGCTTGATGCAAAATTCTGATGGACTGCCGACCATGCCACAAAATATCACTCACCACACCATTGTGATGACAATAGCTGAGTACAGGGAAGCGGCCAAGCTGGCGAAAGGCTGCAGATTTTTGCAACACGTCATCCTCTATGGTGTCAGGCACCATGATGACTGCTGGGTACGTGGGACATAAACTGTAGTCTTTGTTTATGTCACTCAGTCTCCAACCCTATGGCACAAAGAATGGATAAGTAGCTAATGGTGAAAGCATTACATCAATGATGTGGAGTGGAAGAATGTGCCGAAACAGCAGAGCCTGCATAGGCTTACTTAAGGTTATGGCATGTGAATAGGCGGAAACATAGTAATAAACCAAAGCTTCAAAGGCATGTTTATAGAAGCCATATTTAGGACAAAACCATGGATATCAATGGTATAGTTAGCAGAAAGTAAAGAGGACTTGATGAAACAGCTGCAGACAGTAAAGAAAGAAACTTAAAACAAAAGATGAAAATCTAGTCAACTGAGAAGATCAACGTGTTTAGATTGGGAGACGATCGTGTGGAAATCATGCAAAGTTTCCTCTTCCTGGGTTCTAAGACTGAAGTGAGTGGATAATGTAGAAGGGAAATTAATAGCCGGTTAGCATTGGGGAGAAGAGCAATGTGAGGATTGATAAAGATGTGACAATACAAGCCAAGGGGAAGATGAATGTTCTGGTATTTCTGGTTGCATTGTATGGATGTGAATCATGGACAGTGAAAAATAAAGAAAGGAAGAAGAATGACAGTTTTAAAATGTGGCATTGGAGACAAATGTTAAAAATTCCATGGACTGCAAGAAGAACAAACAAATCAGTGCAAGAAGAAATTTGACCATCATGTACATTGGAAGTGCTGATACTAAAACAAAAACTGTCATACTTTGGACACATCATGTGTGCAGAAAACAAAAGTCCAGAGAAACAACCATACTGGGTGTGGTTCAAGGAAAAAAAAGAGGAAGAGGCAAACCATGTGTGTGCTGGATGGATGGGGTAAAGATTGCAACCAAGCTGTCTGCCAGAGCTTCGGGAAACAGTGCAGGATAGAGATGTTTGGGGAAATCTGATCATGGATGTCACCAGAAGGTCAGCAACAACTTGGTGTAACGAGATAGCTCGATAAGTTAGCAGAACAAATCACTTCCAGGAGGGAAAAGCTGTTCAATAAGTAACAGGCTTTACTCCCCAGATAGGGTTGAGCAAGTGAAAATGCACAAAGCAGGAGAGAAAGCACTTACAGCACTTCCAGATTACACTTACAGAAAGCACTTCCCGATTACAGATAAAAAAGTTAAATTTACGAGAATAAATCACCTCCGTTTACCATCATAATTCCTGGGAATAAATGCACAAGCATTTTACAGGTGTAAAAACGTTTAAACTTATACGAAGATATGTGTGTCCATACAGGGAACAGACAGAGATCACTATTCAAAGTGGCAGACAAGCAAAGATGGGCACGTTTTGAACAAGGGGGAGGGGGAGAGGAGGGAGGAGGCCTCATTTTGGTATGGCAACATATCATTAGAATGTCTCACCAATGAAGACAACCGTTTAATCTCTTCACTTGGGTTATAGAGTTGCCAGTCCTCCTTGATTGCCTCAAACATTGGGCGATGGAAGAATGGGTACATCAAAGATGTGTTCAGAGTTGAAAGAACCTTGCAACAAAGAGGAGAAAACAAATGAACTGCCTTATAAAGAAAAGATGCAGCACCTGGTGAATAAAAAATAAATAAATAAAAATTAACACATCACACTTGGCTATATCAATAGAATCGATATTATATAGCAGGAGTGTGTCTGTCAGTCCATCCCCAAACTACTCCCTCAGTTTTGGGGCTATAGTCAGGTGGGGAGAAGACGTTCCCATGAACATTTCTCCCTGAATATCTACAACCTATTTTAATATGTCCAGGACAACTGTGCACACATTTTGCAACTGCTTGTCACCTCCCTGGTATGTGCATTGGATTTTTATGACATCGACAAACACCAACAGAAAATATTTTTTAAACTTTATTTAATTATTTCTGAAAAATTCATAAACCAAACAACAACCTATCATAGTTAACACCCCCATGCAGAATGGTGCAATTTCTGTAAAGGCTGTTCAATTACACACCGATAACATTGAAAACCCTGCAAAAAAAATGCACTTTTCATTAATCGTTTCAGATACATGAAATGACTATTGAACTCAGATACTTGAAACAGATGTTAAAACTTGCCCAAATTATTAAGCTTTACAATGGGGTATTTTCATTGATGCAGCATCTCTAATGCCTGAGAATTGGACAAAAAGTTACCCCACCCCTAAAATCAAATTCACTCAATGAATCCTTACTATAATTCACGGAGTGGTGGGTGTTTGTCGTACTACTCAAACTACAGTTCTGGGCTGATTACATCCAGACTTACGACGTAGGATCAGCATGACCTCAATTAGTGCATAGGGGTGCTTTTATCTTTGCCAGTGGTCTTTGGGGGGGAAGGGGAAGGGATGCAAATTCTCTATTTAAATATGTATCGTGTAGCACCGCCTCCAGGTAGGAGAGGGTATTATAAGCCTCCACCATTTACAGTACAGCATTTTGTCCCCACATTTTCTCATGCAGCGAGGTGTTTTGAATTGTAAGCAGTGGGCATGTTTTTTTTTGTTATACACAGCTGTTGGTTGCCTATACACCACCAAAATAAAAGGTACTGTATGTGGAGAGGTTCACAAAAAAATTTTAAATTATTATTTGGTTCTCAAATGAGTACCAACAGAACTGGTTTGGTACCCAACCCAAAAAAATAAATAAAGTCAGCTTCAAGCGTGCTCGTTTGCTTTCCCAAGCATGTCTCAGCTTAATATGCATCTTACTCCTCTGTAAGCACTCTCTCAGAGCGCTCCAGACGAGACACTCGCAAGCCGCTCGTTTTAGTTCTGGACGCTCCTGAACCACCGCTTCTTTTTCCTTGCTCATGTGTTCTCCTAAGATCTACTATATATTTTTTAAATCTTATCCAATATATATTTTGGCCTTCTTGTCTGTCCTTTATGCAAGCGCAAACCATTTGACCTCGAGCCAACAAGAAAACCATTTGACCTCGAGCCAACAAGAAAGGAGTGTGTAGCACACGGGATCTGCAACAACACAGAATTTGACTGTACCTGCAACATGAACATGTGTTTGATTTGCCACAATTCCAGATTTTGGTAAATTTTTCCCAAAAATCGGTGTCACCACTTTCTGCCACATCAGGTCCCGTCATGTGCGTAATGGTTGTTACAGGAAGTTAATGTGGCAATGTTTTTTGTTTTTCTTGCAATTTTCGAAAATCCCAACAACTTCACCATGCCACCAAAGAAACGGGAAAGTTTGAGCAGATCTGCATCAGCAGCCAGAAAATAAAAATAATAAAAAAAACCCGGAAGCAGGAAAGCTCACAAGAAAGACAATCACGCTTTGAAGCTGACCGTGAACGACATGCAACAACCAGAGCAACAGAAACATTGCAAGAAAGACAATCTCCTCAGAAAAAAAACAAACAAACAATCAAATTCAGCCTTTTGTCTTAAAAACTTTATTTTATTTAAACTGGAGAAATGATGTGGAATTTATCCCGGGCAATGCCGGGTACCTTAGCTAGTAAGTCATAAACCTACAATACAACTTGTAATGCTATCATTTATAAACTTCATTTTGAAATCACAATATATCAATTTTCAGAATCATCACGGAACAATCTTACCTACACTGGCTGAGAAAAACCTTCAATCAAAAGCCTCTGTGGGCTCGTACGCCTTTGAGCTTTCGGAGCATCTTTGAAGTTCGTATTTAGTTGTTTTTTTCTTTATTTTTAACCATGCATGAGTACCTGAGGACCAGTTGTGTGAACTCCTGAGTATGTGTCAGAAGAACGTGTTGCATGCTTGGAACAAGATTGGCCGAAGGGCAGGTCCTCTGCTGGTTCAGTATAATAAATATTAACTGCAGACATACTTTTCTTTTGAACAAACTTGTCCAAATTATTGAAACACATATAGTTTAGTCTTCATATACGTCTGTTTGGTTATTGTGCTGTGTATTTCAGACACCACAGAAAAGTGTATTCCCATCATGTTACATCAGCAGATAAATTCTGATACTGGTGGACCAGAGGGTCAAATAAGGGGAAGCACACACAGAGGATAATATTGGCAGAGGTGAGCAGGTTCCGTGTGAATAGGGACCGTGTTTCTTGGATACAAGCTGACCTGATCACATTTCTGTAAACCTATTTCAGCAATGATGTGTTGAGCAATTTAGTCCAAGTGTGAGCGAGGGTTTGGTATGTGCTGGAGTTGGCAAAGACTGTGTTTGGGAGTCATGAGGTGTGATGTGGCTCTGCTAATTGAGCTGGGAGCAAGGAGAGTGTTGGAAGAAGTGAAATGAAAAAGGACACAACAAATAATTGTGCAATAAAAGGTGGGGCAGAGGTTGGACAGGAGAGGCATTGCAGAATGGCATTGCTATCAATATCAATAAAAATAGGATCACTGGGCCTGGTCTAATGTTGTAACCCAAATTTGGTAGCATTCTGACTGGTGGGTCTGGAGAAGAAGATTTTTGAAGAAATTTACTAAGTCGGCCATTTTGACCTTCGTAAAGTCCCGTGACTGGAACGAGCTTTGCAATCCCCGTTACCAGTCAGGAGCAGAACGTTGCTGCTAAATTTCAGCCGGATCAGTCTTGCAGTTTGACCAGAGAAGGTGAAATAGGAGACGGATGAACAGATGGAACATGATGACAATACCTTATTTGGAATTTCAATTCCAGCTCAGCTAATAATAATAAAACTTTCAGTGTTCCAAATCTCTGAAAAATAAGAACTGCTCACAGTCTACAAGGCTTTTGTCTAAAGCTCAATGGAGTAGTACTATGCTATGGGCTGGCACTGAGCAGCATCACACCCATCTCTCCTGGATTTGGTGGAATCAAAAGCTCTCAACATTATTGTTGTCTTCCATGGTGAAGCCAAATTACAAGTTCTGCAACTTTCAAGTTACAGCTAGATTGGTGCCCTCTCTGTTATTCTACCACCTCTCCTCAGGTTTAACTTCCTCTGCTGACTCAGCCCTCTGACCATCACCAACTCCAGGATTGACACATGATTCCAGCAACCCCCTCATGAAACTTTCAAAATCCAAGCTTATTTCACACCTCAACTCTTTTGTTTCTTGTTTCTGTCGTAAAAAAAAAAAAAAAAATCACCTTCCTGAGATCGTTCAATACCACTCTTCCCTTCAGGGCTTCGAGCAGGTGGTTGGTGCACTGTCATCTCCTGCCAGTCTCCTTCCTTACTCACAATATTTATTACCCCCATTAACCCAACTGTGTCTGTGTCTGTCTGTCCTCTCTATCTCCTCTTTTCCTATTCATGAATCCATACCCTTCCTTTTTGTGTCCAAGAGTTGCTCAGCTGCCCTGTTGGCATTTCATAAACTCTGCCAACGTCCTCTTCCATGAGCCTCGATCTTGTAGTGAAAAGAAAAACTTTATCAACTAGAAGGGCACTTAGTGGAGCACATACCTCCGCCACGTAATGCCTGATCCATGAGAAAATATCGGGCCCAATACATTTTTGAACTAGAGGGGGAGCACTCGGTAGAGTGCAAAACCTCCGCCGCCAATAGTGCTGGGTCACTTAAGTGAACCTGATATCCTATTCATTGTAGGTCAAATCGGATCAGACTCTACTGAACCACGATTGAATAAACTAAACTAGATCGACGCGCATATAGAAATGCCAAAAAAATAAAATCGAAATTTTTTTGAAAAAAACGTTGCAAAACGTCTGGGTTTTTTTCTCTAACAATTTTTTTTGGGGGGGGGGGGTTGGAAATCACTTAAAACATGTAGAAATGTAAAAAAAAATTCAAATATTTTTCAAATAAAATCGAATTTTTTTTGTAAAAAAGTTGCAAAATTTTCTAAGTTTTTTTTTTTCTCTAGCAAATTAATTTTTTGGGGGGTTGGAAATCACTTAAAACATGTAGAAATGCAAAAACAAAAATTCAAATATTTTTCCAAAATGGCCGCGATAGCGGCCATATTTGACTTTGGACCAAGTCAAAATCTAATGGCATGATCCTTGGACAATACCTAATCCCCCCACCCAATTTCGTCGAAATCCGTCCAGGAGTTTTTCCGTAATACTGTTCACAAACAAACAAACAGACAGGGGTGAAAACAGTGACCTCCGTCCATCTTCGATGGCGGAGGTTAAATATCATGCAATACACTTTTTGGCACTATATCTCAATGGTGAAGAATCACTTTAAAAATTAAATAATTGTCACATCCAGATCAGGATTCAGATCTTCACCAAATTTGAATCAATTCGTCCTTGCAGAACACCCAACCTGTCCAACGAGTTTCATCCGAATCCATCCACAACATCATGTTATATATCGGTTTAACCCCACATCTCAATGGTGAAGAATCACTGAAATTATCAGATCTGGATGCGGATCCAGATCTTCAACAAAATTGAATCAATTATTCGTCACACCCCCAACATGTTCACCAAGTTTCATCCAAATCCGAGCAAACTTTTTGAGATATCATGCTCTATATCGCTTTTTGGCCCAATCTCTCAATCATGAAAAATCACATCAACAATTCTGGTAGTCGGATCCACATTCAGATCTTTACCAAAATCGAATCAGTTCCTCCTTGTTACACACCCAACCTGTCCACAACTTTTTGAGATATCCTGTACACAGACAGAAAGGGGTGAAAACATAACCTCCTTCACCTTTGGTGGCAGATGTAATAAAAAGCAATTCACCATCATCCTCAAGCACACAAATTTCAGCAAAGGGAAACATCAAGGAGTCCATCCAATATTAAAGAACATTACTTGGATTGAGTTTCCCGGGACAGGTCACTCATCTGGTACAAAGGATAACACTTCAATTACTAAGGGAACTGAACTCACAGCAGTAATTAACCATTCAACCACCATTCCATTACACAACACCTTACTTCATACATTTATTACAACCTTCTCTGATCAGGGTCTTTTCTTCAACCAAAAGAAACTCACAACTACCAAAATAAAACAAGATAGAGAGAATAATACCTCCACAGATGCAGCCACATTTAGACATTCTTCCATTCCTTGGATGTCAAAATGAATGATGCGAAGGTCTTTACACTTGAGGGTCAGTGTTCCCACCGTACCAATGAAGCTGCCAGGAATACATCATGTCAATTATACAATACATTTGCATTTATGAAATACAGTAAATAATCAATGTGTTTAAAAAGACGACAAAATAATTACTCAACCGAACAATATCAAGTCATTCATGGGCGACGTTTCTTTTTTTTTTCTCTGTGCAAAAGCATCCTGGTAATCAAAAAACACTTGTCAACTTCTCATTCATTGTGTGTGTGTGTGTGTGTGTGTGTGTGTGTGTGTGTGTGTCTGGCTGCTACCTCCACACATGAGTGAGTTTCAGGAGGTGGAAGGGAGACCTCCCAGGTCTCAAAGTATCCACCTGTGTGTGTTTTATTATACACGAGGGGGCAGTCAATAAATCACCTTAAAATGGCGATATAAATTTGAGAATGTAATGCGTGTAGTTGAAGATATAACATGTCGTCTACAGGTAATAATCATGTTTTGCCCATTTTCGAATGGTCAACATTGAGTGTACGACGTCAGCAGAGCAGTTCTCCAAGATGGCGGCTCCCTTACAAGCATACACCATGGAGGAGCAACGTTCTGTCATCCGTTTCTTCGGAAGTGAGGGTGTGAATCGCAGTGAAATCCATCGCATAATGAAAATGCAACATGGTGATGCATGTTTATCACTGCAGCAGGAAGTTTAAAAGTGGACGTCTTTCAGTTCGGGTGCAAGTTGTCTAAGCACCCACCTTGCAGAAACTTTTCGGAAACCCAGCATGTTGTGAATGATATGGTGTGCTGAACCACGGCTAATGTTCAATTCGGAGACCATCCAGCATAATGTGACGGTTTTCCCTTAGCACGCGCTCAACTGCTACAACCATTACTGGTGGGTTGGCTGTGTGAGGCCGGCCCAAGCAAACAGCGTCTGCCACACTGGACACTCCACTTGTAAACTTCCTGTCCCAGTCATACACCTGCTGCAGCGATAAACATGCGTCACTATATTGCATCTTCATTCTACGATGGATTGCATTGATTCACACCCGTTTAATCTTGATGCATACGTGTCTGGGAGAATGGGGGAGATATCGGAGATATCTTACCTTAACCTTAATTTAGTGCAATTACGAGTACGGGGGACAGTCTCTTCCCATAAACCGTTTTCTCAGGAAATTGAATTTTTTAACACTTATAGGCTTGTCTTTACACAAGTCCATTTGATAATTGCAGTGAATGTTCGCTTGGCAGCACAGCCAAATGTTTACCCATCCTTGGGATACATCTGTGGTTCAAATATCCCAGCTACGATTCATTATCCCAGAATGGGGGGAGATATCTTAACCAAAATAGAGGTTAAGACAATCCTAACCCTAACCCTAATCCAATCTTTCTTAGGAAAGACCTAAGTCTAATCCACGGATATTTATTGTATTTCCACGAGTCCGATTTTCATTTCGGAACAGCTGTTAACCATTTTGAACTTGCCACCCTTTCGTCTAAATGCTGAAAGCTATGTTTAAAGACTATTTAAATCACAGATTTCTTGCCAGTAACGGCAGGTTAAAAGTGCCCGACGAGCCAAACCGAATCACTGTAAACACACACACAGGGCATGCGCAAAAGGCCACATTTAGCATTCATATGTCATTTCGAAAATCACGAATTACATTGCAGAGTCCCCTCTTCATTCGATGAAAGAAATTACAAGATTAGAGTTTTGGCAAGCCTCATGCGCACAGGGGTATGTGTGCGTGTGTGTTTCTATAACTACTACTACTAATACTTATCATTACAACAGAGTTCATATAATATAATTTTCTATGCATGAACTTGTTCAAGTATATACCTCTATTTAAATATCGTAAAATAAATATTCCAGAAGTTTCGTGCTATAAATGAAGCAGTCTTATTTAACGTCTAAGCACTGCAAAAGAGGAGATTTTTGAAAGTGCAAAGAAGGTGATTTTTGTTTTCATATATTATTCAATTGAAATAAAATAAAGATTGTAAAAGTCATATGAATAAATTAATTCTGAATTTTACCACCGTTGACAGTGTCGATTACACCACCTCACCCAACATGTTACATTAGTTCTTCGTGTCTGTTTGTGCCCTTTTTGATGTCCTTATCAACAGTAAGTTTCCTGTTTGGAATTAATTTCAATTTTGTTTGACTGTCAGGCAAGCAGAGAGAGTAAAAATATTATCTCAATCTTCTCTGCGCATGTGTGATTTGGGACGATTCAGAACCATAGTGCTAAACCAAAGGTTTCGTGCCCCTATTCGTGTTCAGCACAAAACATTAAAATTAAACAAGTGGCTTCTTGATCATAAACTGATGTTTGAAGACAGACAGATATGAACCAACTGTTTAATCCCACTTTTCACTTCACATGCGTGGGGAAATAACAACGGGCCAAATTATTCCCATGTTCTGGTGTGATCAGCCAGGAAAGATTTTTTAGCCCAGGTCTTTCATAAACAAGGTAATCAGGCCTGACACTCGACTGAAGGTGATGTGGGCACGAATTTGTAATATCTCACCGACTCTTGATGAAAAAGGCCAATGGGATCTTTCATTTACACCAAATAAATTGTAGCAGATAGGACACAACTTCCGTCCGAGTAAGCACACACTTTGTGCCGCAACGCCTTACCTGCGAAGCACTGATCCGACAGTTGATAGTTATGTCAATCATCAAACCCAGATGAGACAGCTCAAAGGTAGGATGTATTGTTACGAATTTGGAAGCCTTTTGCACAAGTCAGCAGTCCCATAGTTCAGTTATTTCGTTAAGTATATGTGGATAGTTAGAATCCCTCCCCTATGTCTAATGGGTTAATTCATGTGTGCGCTGTGGGTTTCTTTTATAGTCAGATTTTTTCATCTTTAAATCTGCAAATGCCAACAAACCCTCACTTCACTCCTCCCACTCTGCGGGCGAACAAGCGCTTCACCCACCCAACCTTCACACCACGTGTTTCTGACTACGGACGTGGGCGGAGCCCCCTCGCTTCGGACGGAGCTCTGACTCCGCCCCATCAAAAAAGAATGTCATCCCCGTCAACACTGGGGAAGGCAAAAGAGCCTCTCTCGGGGGAGGAGCACCGAGACGCCGACACGCCTCTCCTCCAATCACGGCTGGCCACCACGACACCAGAAACCCTTCGTCCAATCCAGAGGCGAGTTACCAGAGAAATGGATCCCTCCACCCCACACGGGGGGGGGGAGGGGTTGGGGGGGGATAAAAGAATCGTGAGGCGCTCAAAGACGAGTGGGGGTCCTTTTTCGGTCGTGCCTTGGTCATCTTGGTTCCCGTCTTCGTTCCCTGGTCATCGTTCGGTCTTCCATAGGATCCTGGTTGCTCGCTGGATTCTGGCTGTGGGTTCGAGTCCCACCGTGGTGGTTCGTGTGTGCTCGTTGGATTGTGGTTTGTGTGGAGCGCTCGAGCTGGGGACCCTGATCGCTTTGACGGACTCCGAGCTCACGGGTGCAGGTCGGCCAGACCGCGCGAGGCAGCCGGGTGCCTGACCAGGCTCTGGCCCCGAGCTTGCCTGTCCTCCACGGCTGGGTCTGAATAAAGGCCAGTTGGCTCCATTTCTTTTTGGGTGTGTATGTTTGTCTGTGGCCAGTCTTGTAGGTAGAGTTGCATAGGTGTCTTGCTTGTTGTGCATTGCAATTTAGTCTGATTGGCTCTGCTCTGTGTCTCCCTTCCTGATTATTGTGAATAAACCCCGTGTTAAATGTACCAGCTCGTTTTCTGTGCTTTCTCTCATTGGCCGAGCATGGTTTGGGTTTCAGTTAGAGTGAGGCCGATTGTGCCGTAGATTGTTATTTGGACCGGTGCGGCTTTGGTAATTCCCGCTCGGTTACGCCAGATCCGAGTCGGTAACAGCGACTCGGTTCGGACAAAGATGGCCGAGGGTATGGCTTCCGCGGTAGCGAGACCGCGCGGCTAATTAGGTAAATCGGAATCAGACAAAAAGACCCTAACCGCACGGTCGAAATATTGGCGTCCACGGTCCATTGAGCAACCCATCGACTTTGGAGTTATCCGGAGTGACTACCTTCAATTGCTGGTGTTTGGTGGGAGACGGCCCAACTGCTCCATCTAGCGGTCGTTCCCCACCCCTGAACAGTATATGGTCATGAAAGCCAAATATTCCACATGATCGTGAGATCGGAGAAAGATGTAATTATCCAGTGCTTGAGGAACCAGAATGGCACATTGTGAGAGTCTTGAACTTGCAAAGGATTACAAAAGCTCCAGATTGATGGAGGGGGGTGGGGGGGGGACAACAAATGGTCCCAAAGTAGAAATCAAGATATTTCACAAAGGAGAGGTTACCGACCGCTTCTCCAGCACATCCACATTTCTGTGCAGAAGCCACAGTTCCTCAGAGTTGTCTTGTCGGGATGAAAAGATGAGGTGGTGGCCAGTCAGGCACAGCGTCCCAACCACCTTAGGTTCCAGCGGCCGCTGGAGCAAGACCTCGTCGACCTTGGGAGTCTTAATAAGATCTGCAAACTCCATCCCCAGAGCTGCAGTTCTCGTGAAGAAAAATAAAACCGAACTAAAAACAAACAGACAAAAAAAAAAATCTCCGATTTATCATCGGCTCTGATGGCGTTCTCAGCACATTCAACGAGAAATGCACAGAATTCCGTGAGGTAATGGATGACGTATGTTAACGGAATTATATAAAACGAGCTTGAAGAGAATTACCTTCCAACAGAGCTCAATAATTCGATGAACGACGCAGCTGAATGGACGGACACCAAACCGGGTCGCAAAACAAGGAAACGCGCGTCCGGCGGACGGACAATCACTACTTATTAATTTACTACACCAGGACAACAACACCGCAACCAACCATCGCTCCCCGCCTTGCTTAACAAGCGGTTAACGCTCCTCGCGGTTTACTAAACACCATTCACATCACCCTCGCGGAGAAACTACTGGATGCCAGAATCGAGCGTCAACCACAAACCATACACCGCCCGAAACATTGCCGGGCAACTGTATCTTATGCATACGCAAGTATGTAAACGCCGGAAGAAAAAAAAATCGAAAGAAATCGTAGGAAGCGGGCCGAAATGAGTAAAGTAAATTTAAAGTGATTTAAAAAACAAATATATATATATATAAAAAAAAATTAAAATTACACTCGATACCAGAAACGCACTCACTTCCGGGTATGCAGGATGCTCATCCAAATTAATATTCTTCGTCTTATAAATTGAACCATCACCCGACTTCACAAACACAAAAAAACAGAGATCACAAAAAACAAACAAACCTGTAATGAAACTGCCTCAGTCTCGCTATATGCTTTATGGCATGAAAGGAATGTTATTATTACTATTATTATTATCATTATCATTATTATTCTGTATGGGTAGAGATCAGAGATTTTTTTAAAACTGTAACATACTCATAGGATGCTTTTATAGGGCTCTGGGAGTGATGGAAGAGGATGAAGGAGGACATGAAGAATTCAAAAGGGCATGTGGTAAGGGAAGAGTATTGATTATGGGGGATTTTAACTTGCCAGGGATTGCTTTTGAACTCACTTTGTAGATAAGCCCACGAGGGTGAGTGTACTGTGAGACCTCCTTTTAAGTCATGGTCCCAATATGGTGGAGTAGATAGAGGTGGGGAGCATTTGTGACCATAGCATTGTGTGTGCAAATATTCTGTTAAGGGTTAGAGTTCAGAATAGAAGAGTAAGGCTATTAGATTTCAGGAAGGTAAGTAAACCTTGAGGGTACGAGCAGAGAATTGGGTGATGTAGATTGGAGGAAGCTAACAACAGGACAATCAGCATCAGAGAAATGGAAAACCTTCAAGGAGCAAATGTGTGGAGTGCAGAGTGTGTACATTCCAATAAGGAGTAAAATTAGAGGCAGAAAAGGCCAGGGTGGTTGAGTCGTGAGTTAAAGAATGCTATGAAGGAGAAGTAGAAGTCATTTATCCATATTATAGAGCAGGAGTGTCTGGCTGTCCCCTGTCCCTGAACTACTCCCTCAGTTTTGGGGCGAGCCCATCAAACCTTCTATTGAACATTTTGGGTCCCAGCGGATTTTCTAAGATTAGTGGAAAGTTTTCATAAATACTTCAATTCAAGTTATGATTTTGACTTTCGATCCATACGAAACTGCTCCTCATCTGGATGTAACGTCAGAACGATGTTATCTTTACCTCACGAGTGTTTGTAACAATGTATTTTGTTATATTAATGGAATAGTATTAATTTGTGATTGGAATGATGCTGTTTGGAATGAAAATATAGAGAGATTAAGTTTACTGGAGAATCAAGAAATGATGTGAGAGCTTCCACCGGTGACATTTGCAGATTCACCATCGACATCTATCTATAATTCCAGCAATCTGTGTGTGTGTGTGTGTGTGTGTGTGTGTGTGTGTGTGTGTGTGTGTGTGTGTGTGTGCGACCGCCGTTTCTCGACAACCACCAGTCCAATCTGATTGAAACTTGCCAGGAATATTGCCATTTCCTCGCAGATGTGCCTTTTCGAGATTTGATATCAATCGGACGAGCGGTTCCCAAGTTACGGCCATTTATCTGTCGACCAATGACAAGACATGGTGCTATGACATCACGAATGACGTCACAATTAATGTTTATTTATTTATTTGTTTGTTTATTATTTTTATTTTATTTGCACGATTGACGGTCCGATCTGATTGAAACTTGCCAGGAATATTGCTGGGGACCCGCTGATGTGCCTTTTCAAGGTTTGATATTAATCGGACAAGCGGTTCCCAAGTTACCGTAATTTATCTGTCGACCAATGACAAGACACGGTGCAATGACGTCACGAATGACGTCACAATTAATGTTTATTATTTTATTTTATTTTTTTTTTTGCACGATTGACAGTCCAATCTGATTGAAACTTGCCAGGAATATTGCTGGGGACCCGCGGATGTGCCTTTTCAAGGTTTTATATTAAGAGGACGAGCGGTTCCCAAGTTACGGCCATTTATCTGTCGACCAATATCTGCGAGAGAGATAAGAGGGGGACGGGAGAGGGGGGGATGAGAGTGGGAGCGAGAGAGAGGGGCGAGAGAGGAGGGGGAGAGAGGAAGGGGGAGCGAAGAGGGGGGAGAGAGGAAGGGCGGAGAGAGGAAGGGCGAGACAAAGGGGGAGAGGGGGCAAGAGAGGGGGGCGAGAGAGAGGGGCGAGAGAAGAGGAAGGAGAGAGGGGGCGAGACTAGGGGAGAGAGAGGGGGGAGAGAGAGGGGGCAATTCTTCAACACAATTCTTCTTCATTTGATATGACGTCACAATTGATGCTGGGGAACTGAGTATGTTTCCCAAGTTATGGCCATTTATGATACGGTTGGTCCAACCTAATTGAAATAATGCCCCAATCCAGTCATCGTTTACGCACCTACGGGCCCGTACTAGTCATTAAAATATTACCCACCTTCTGTTGGAGTCAACTGCAGTAAGTTGTTTGCCCAAGTTGCTCACGAACCGGCTGTCCATGCCTGATGTTCGACTGAAGGTATCATGTGGAATTTATTGATTCATAGTTTGGCATTCACCGTTTCCGCATTGTGTGTTTGCTTTTGGGACCCCTCCCACACAAAGCACGGGTCCCTCGTTACAGTGCCTATAGAAAGTCTACACCCCATTTCAAATTTTTCACCTTTTGTTGCCTTGTAGCCTGGAATTAAAGTGCATTAAATCAAACTTTTTCCACCTTTATTTACACATTGTAACCCACACCTTCCAAGTGAAAAAGAAATTCTACAAGTTTCAGAAAATGAATTAAAAATACAAAACTACAATATCTTGGTTGGATAAGTGTCCACCCCCTTTTATAATAGCAATTATAAGTTAGCTCCGGTGTAACCAATCACCTTCAAAATCGCATACCAAGTTCATTAGCCTCCACCTCCATTAAATTGTAGTGATTCGAGTTATTTCAGAATAAAACCAGCTGTTCCTGATGGTTTCCTCTGCTGGGTAGTGCATTTCCCAGCATATACTCAACCTTGAGCACCAAGGAGCTTTCAAAAGACCTCAGGGATAAAGTTGTGAAAGGCACAGATCAGTGGATGGGTATAAAAACATTTCAAAGGCCTTGAATATCCCTTGGAGCACAGTGAAGATAATTATTAAGAAGTGGGAGGCATATGGTACTACCAAGACCCTGCCTAGATCAGGTCGGCCCTCCAAACTGGATGACCAAGTAAGGAGGAGCCTGATCAGAGAGGAAACCAAGAGGCCAATGGAAACTTTGAAAGACCTACAGACCGTTATGGCAAAGATTGGTTACTGTGTGCATGTGACAAAAATATACCAAGTACTCCACAAGTCAGGCTTGTATGGTAGGATGGCAAGAAGGAAGCCATTACTCAAAAAAGCCCAACTTGAGTCCTGTTTGAGGTATGCAACAAAACACTACAGATATTCTGAAGCCATGTGGCAAAACATTTCGTGGTCTGATGAAACCAAAATGGAACTTTTCGGCCTAAATGCAAAACGTTACGTTTGGCACAAACACAGCACATCACCCAAAAAACACCATCCCTACTGTGAAGCATGGTGGTGGCAACATCATGTTATGGGGATATTTCTCATCAGCAGGGACTGGGGCACTTTTCAGGATAGAAGGGGACATGGAGGGAGCAAAATACAGAAAAATCCTGTCGAGAACCTGCTGCCCTCTGCAAGAAAGCCAAAATTGGGATGCAAGTTCACCTTTCAGCATGATGACAACCTAAAGCACACAGCTGAAGCTACACTGGAGTGGCTAAGGAACAAAAAGGTAAATGTCCTTGCGTGTCCCAGTCAGAGCCCCGACCTAAATCCAATCAAAAATCTGTGGCATGACTTAAAGATTGCTGTTGATCAATGCTAGCCACACAACTTCACTGAGCTTGAACAGTTTTGTACGGAAGAATGGGCAAATATTGCCCAATCAAGATGTGCAAAGTTGGTAGAGACCTATCCCAACAGACTCACAGCTGTAATTGCTGTCAAAGGTGCTTCCACCAAGTATTAACTCGGGTGGGGGAGGTGGGGGGATGGACACTTTATCCAACCTCGATATTCTATATTTGCATTTTTATTTAATTCACTGAAATTTGTGGAATTTGTTTTTCACTTGGAAGTTGTGGGTTACGATGTGTAACTAAAGGTGGAAAAAGTCTGATTTAATGCACTTTAATTCCAGGCTATAAGGCAATAAAAGATGAAAAATGTGAAAGGGGGTGTGGACTTTCTATAGACACTGTAATTACCTTCGCATTCTGCGAAAGGTTATGTATTGGTCGCTGTCTATTTATTTATTTATTTATTTATTTGTGAATGTGTGTGTGTGTGTGTGTGTGTGTGTGTGTGTGTGTGTGTGTGTGTGTGTGTGTGTGTGTGTGTGTGTGTGTGTGTGTTTGTTATTCGCATAACTCAGAAAGTATTAAACCAAATCGCTTGAAATTTGGTGGGATGATGGGTTGTTATCCAAGGAACATTTGATTCGATTTTGGGAGCGATTGGGTCAAAGGTCAAGGTCAAGGTCACGGAAAGGTCAAATTCGTATTTTTACCATAGCGCGGTCAATTTTGATCTAATTGGCATGCAACCGATGCCAAAATGTTCAGAATTCATTGCCCAATCTTGTGATGGGCGACATGACACAATTACTTCATTACCCTTGTTTTTAAAAGAAAATGTCCCAAATCCTGGCATTATAATCAGTACCAAAATATATGTTTGTGGGAGATGCCAATGATTATTTATTTGTTTGTTATTCGCATAACTTAAAAAGTATTAAACCGAATTGCATGAAATTTGGTGAGACGATTGGTTATTAGCCAAGGACAATTTGTTAAGATTTTGGGAGCAATCGGGTCAAAGGTCAAGGTCAAGGTCATGAAAAGGTCAAAATCGTCTTTTTACCATATTCGCGGTCAATTTTTATCCAATTTGCATGAAACTAATGCCAAAATGTTCAGAATTTAATGCCCAATCTTATGATATGCAACTTGACACAATGACGTAATTGCCCTTACTCGCGGTTGGGGGTCAAAGGTCAGGGGGGTCACGACCTTGCAGATGTGCGTATTTTTATCATAACGCAGTCAATTCTTATCCGATTCGTATGAAATCAGCACCAAAATGCTCCTTGTTCTGTTCCCCACACTCTTATGCCAAGAACAAAACAGTAGCGGCGGCGAAGGTATATGCTCTCTACGAGTACCCGTTCTAGTTATTCATAATTTACATCAATGATTTGGATAGTGGGGTGAAGAGAAGTCTTTCCAAATTTGCAGATGACACAAAGCTTGGAGGTGAGGTGGATAGCAGAGGGGGTGGTGATCAGATTCAGGAAAGTATTGATACATGCATAGATTGGGCAAAAGATTGGCAGATTTAACCTGAGCAAGTATAAGGTGCTGGAGATGGATAAGCATAATGAAAAGAGATTACATGATGTAAGAAGTAATTTTGGAGTGCGTCACACAGGAGAGGTATCTCGGGTGGTAATAAATACGGGAGGTGAGCAGGCAGCACAGTGCAGTTTTGAAGGTTCTGTTCCATTTAACATGTTGAACATAGTGGCAATTTAGCCCCCCCCCCCTTTTTGTATCCATTTAGACCCTATTAGAGTAATTGACAGTGACATTTTAGTGGCAATGAAGCTGTGGAATACATTTATTTAATTTGGAAACAATTTTTGCATGTTTATACAGATGGCATCAAAGACTGCAAATCAAAGAGAACAGCAGCAGGAATATATACCTGCACTGTATTCCAGACGTTGAGGGAATTAATTCTACCAGGTTAACCAACTGCCTGTCCGTATTTTCAACAGAACGTTTCGCATTTGAACGGGTCATCCCCTTTAATCCCCGAAAAGCGCAGTCATCTTTTTCCAATTCATTGATTGTTCTACAGTCGACTCTAAAGGTGTGGAACCCCTGAAGGCTGGATGCAGGTATGATCTGATTATCGACGTTCAACATCTGACATAGATGGCTCAATCACTCCTTTGTGCTGAATCCCTACCCATCTAAGAATAGAGGGCGTTGATGGCTGTGACCAAGCAGCTAAGCGATTCATTTGAACGAAGAAACCCCATTTCATCTGGGCCCCATACATAGTACGTCACTGCATTAGGGAACAGATATATAAACAAGAAGGGCATTCGGTAGAGCACATTCTTCCACCACACAATGCTTAATCCGGTGGAACATATTGGGGCCAATAATTTTTTGAAATATCATGCTATATATTGATTTTGGCCCCATTTCTCAATGGGGAAGAATTACTTTAAAAATTCTAGTAGCTGCATCCGGATCCGGATTTTCACCAAAATCTAATCAGTTCGTCCTTATCACACACCCAACATTCCCACCAAATTTCATCAGAATCCGTTCACAACTTTTTGAGATGTCCTGCACCCAAACAAACAGACAAACGAACAAACAAGAAGAAGTTGTGCAGAGCACGATACTTGTAAAATTAATTAAAGGAATTTGACCTCAACAATAATTAGTGGTTTAATTCAATGGCCAAATATGCAACTCCTCTTAAAATTTCAAGTCAATCAGATGAAAATTGACAAATTTTAAAATTCGGCCTATGTTGACCTCAAAAATAATTGGTGGTTGAATTTAGTGACCTGAAATATAAATCATGTTCAAATTTTAAGTCAATCGGATGAAAATTGAAGATTTTATAAATCTCACCTTAGTTGTTGGCTTATGTTTACCTTTTGGCCAATGTTGATCTCAAAAATAATTGGTGGTTGAATTCAGTAAGCTGATATGAAAACCCTGTTCAAACTTCTAGTTAATCGGATGATAATTGAGGATTTTAGAAACTTGACAAATTTGTTGACCTTTGGCCGATGTTGAGCATTGGCCTTTTGACCTAAAAAAAAAAAAAGAATAGGTTTCTTGCTTTTGTCAAACTCTAACATGTGGTGAAGTTTCCTGAAGATAGGTTTAAAATTGTGACCTGTAGGCGATTGAAAAACAAACAGCAAACAACCAAGAAAAGGACGTCACGCAGAGCACGATACATTATTTTGCAAAATCCTCCCCCCTCTCCAAAGGTTGCCATGGATACATCAAGTTGTCCATTTCATTAAGATTAAAGTTGACAATATAAATCAAAGTTCAGGTCAATCGGATGAAAATTGATTATTTTTTAGATTGAAATTGGTGATTTTAGGATGTTGACCTTAAGTTGATATTTGACGTTTTGACCTCAAAAAGTGTTGGTTTCCAAATTCAGTGATGCACTATGCAAATGCTGCATATCTTTCAGGTTAATCAGATGGAAATTGACGATTTTTAAGTGGAAATTTGATGATTTTTTGAAGTTGACCTTGAGTTGACCTTTGACCTTTTGACCTCCAACATAATTGGTTTCCCAATTCAGTGACGCAATATGCAAATCATGTTCAAATTTCAAGTCAATCGGATGAAAAATGACGATTTTAGAAACTTTACTTCAAGATGACCTTTGACCTCAAAATCAATGGTCTTCTCAGTTGAGACTACCTCCACAACTTGGTGAAGTTTCATGAAGATAGGTTTGAAATTGTGACCTGTAGGCGATTGATAAATACAAACAAACAGACAAACAGAATATCAAAAACGACTAACCAATCTACGGTACATGAAAAATCTTCGATTTTGCAAATAACAAACAGGCAAACGAAGCATCGGGGCAATACCCCTGGGCACTCACCTGGTAGCGGCTGGATAAGATAACCAGGGAACAACTGGTAAGCATGGATGACCCACAAAATATGTAATGGAGAAGAAAGGAAATACCTCTTCTTCTTCTTCCTCTTTCGGCTTGCTCCCGTTAGGGGTCGCCACAGCGGACCAACCGTCTCCATTTCGCTCTATCCTCCACATCTTCCATTGACACTCCAACCACCCGCATGTCCTCCCTCACCGCATCCATGAACCTCTTCTTTGGCCTTCCTCTTCTCCTCCTGCCTGGCAGCTCCATCTTCAACATCCTTCTCCCGATATACTCCGTTTCCCTCCTGTGCACATGTCCAAACCATCTCAATCTCGCCTCTCTCACTTTGTCTCCAAACCGTCCTACCTGCGCTGTCCCTCCACATTTCTCTTGTTGAGACTGTACCTCCCCATCACCTCCTCATCCTCTTTCTTCCCTTCCCCAACATGTCCATTGAAATCTGCTCCAATCACCACTCTTTCATCCTTGGATACACTCTCCACCACTTCATCTAACTCACTCCAGAAATCTTCTTTATACTCAATCTCACACCCCATATGTGGGGCATATGCACTGATGACATTCATCATCACCCCTTCAATTTCCAACTTCACACTCATCACTCAGTCAGACACTCTCCTCACCTCCAATACCCTCTTGACATATTCTTCCTTCAGGATTACCCCGACACCATTTCTCCTCCCATCCACACCATGGTAGAACAGTTTGTAACCACCTCCAATGCTCCTCGCCTTACTCCCCATCCACTTGGTCTCTTGTACACACAGTATGTCCACCTTTCTTCTCTCCATCATATCAGCCAACTCTCGCCCTTTGCCAGTCATCGTCCCAACATTCAGAGTTCCAACTCTCACCTCCACACTTCTACCCTTCCCCCTCTCCCACTGCCTCCGGACTCGCCTTCCCCGTCTCCTTCTCCTCCTTCGCCCAGCAGTAGCACAATTTCCACTGGTACCCTGCTGACCACCGGTACCGGTGGCGGTCATTGGTAACCCGGGCCTCGACCGATCCGGTATGGAAATTCGTTTTGTTGTCCGCATAATGATTTGGCATAGGTTTTTACGCCGGATGCCCTTCCTGACGCAACCCTGGTCGCCTCTTACGACACACAGGGATATGGTACACCTATTCTAACTGGGGCATACACCGGGCCAAGTACAACTGGTGCTCATTTCGCCGACCTCGGAAGGATGGCAGGCTGAGTCAACCCCCTGGTGTTTTCGAACTGGTATATATATATATATATATATATATATATATATATATATATATATATATATATACATACATATATATACATATATATATATATATATATATATATATACATACATACATACATACATATACATACATATATTAATTCAGTGTCCCAACGGGGCTTGAACTCAGGACCTCTTGGGTCCCAAGCCACTGCCCTAACCACTGTGCCAACACCAGGCTTAAAGAAAGGAAATACCTATGGATGTTTTTTTCATGCCATGAAGAAACTTTGTTGCATCACGGGTGATGAAGGTTGTGGTCAAGTTTCATCGAAATTGTGTGTGTGGTTTCAGAGAAGAAAGCAAATACATATTTTGGTGGGGCAACCCCACGTGTAATCCCTGAGACCCCAATTTTTTTAATGTCGTGAACAAACTTTGATACATCATGGTTGATGAAGGTGGTGGTCAAGTTTCATCAGAATTGTGTGTGTGGTTTCAGAGAAGAAAGCAAATACCTTTTTTGGGAGGGGGCAGCCGTCCTTGCACTGCCTTAGACCCTGATTTTTTTAATGTCATGAACAAACTTTGGTAAATCATGGGTGATGAAGGTTGTGGTCAAGTTTCATCAAAATGTACACATGCAGAATTGCATGTGTAGATTCTGAGAAGAAAGCAAATACCTATTTTGGGGGGCAACCCCCATAGTGCCCCTTAGGGCCCGATTTTTTTTTCATGCCGTGAACAAACTTTGGTACATACAGGGTGATGAATGTTGTAAAATTTCATCAAAATCCTGTGTAGTTTCAGAGAAGAAGTTTAAAGTATTTGTTGATGGACGGACGGACGGATGGACGGACAGACGGACGGACGGACGGACGATGGGCGATTCCATAATCTTCCCGAAACTATATTCCAGATGGGCTAAAAATCACTCATGGAGTGACACTTGGTGAAACAGAACGGCATACCTCCGCCAGGCTGAACAGTTTACATTTTGTATCCCACTGATAGGCCTCATCTGGATCCGGACCTGAACCCAAATCTAATCGGCTTGTTCTAGTCACATAACCAACTCATCCACCTATTTTTGTCAGAACTCTTCCACAACTTTTTGAAATATTATGCTATACATAGTTTTTGGCCCCATCTCTCAACGGTGAAGAATCACTTACAAATTAAAAAATTCTCATATCCGGATCCGGATCCCGATCTTCACCAAAATGTAATAATTTCGTCGTCTTCTTCCAGTCCATAACGCGCCCATGGGCGACAATCCAGCCCATCAAACACCAGATTACACACCACATTGAGACCACGGGACCCCCTTTTTTCACGCATGCTCGCCGACTAGCACCTGAGAAATGATGTATCACCTGCCAGAAGTTTGACGATATGTTATAACAGGGGTTGGTTGTTTTCAACAGGGCTGGGTGATTGCGAAGTTGTGCTCGTTTAACATCGTCGGTTAGCCACAATGTAAATGGGGGAGCTGAGTGCATAAGTCTCCTCCATAAACACAGTGCCTATCTCCAGCTAAGACCTTTGTGGTGCCTTCTCGCGGCAACACATGACAACTGGGTGCCTTACAATCCCAGGCTAAACTGCAAGGGATCTCGGAGCAACATGGGCCCCCAGAGGTGTAGTATGCAAGCACATTTGCCATGTGACATGCCCTAGCACTCATCATCCATGTCCTATCTATGGGTTAAATAGTTATTGTTAAATAGTTAACAATAACTATTTAAGTTAATAGTTGGTTAAATATCCAACCTTTAAGGGTCCATTGGAAGAGAAAAACCTTTTCTACGACCAGCTCTCAGAAGTGCTCAGAGAAGTACCCGTTAAAGATAGACTCTTTCTGTTGGGAGACTTCAATGCATGGGCTGGTCAAAACACATGGGGTGAAGTGATGAGCCACCATGGCATTAGTACTTGCAACTCCCAAGGGATTATGCTGCTGGATTTGTGTTTCAGCTTTAGTCTTTCCATAGAAAGCTGGTACTCATTTTGCCGACCTCAGAAGGATGACAGGCAGAGTCAACCCCACCTGGTAATAATTCAACAGCAGAGGGGGATTTGAACTCAGGATCCTCGGATCCAAAGCCCACCGCCTTAACCATTAAGCCAACACCAGGCAGAGTGGTACCATCCAAGATCAAACGTATGGCACATAATTAATTACATCATCGCAAGGAGACATTATGTGACCAACATCAATGATTGCTGAGTCCGTAGAAGTGCTGACTGTTGGACAGACCACAAGCTTGTGTGTGCAAGAGCCAGGCTTGGAGTCCATTGCTCAACCAGGTACCATTTGAAACGATGCAGCCCACGTCTTAATGAGGCTCTTCTGCAATCAGCCAAGCAGCAAGAACTTTTTTCAACTCTAAGTGAGGCTCTCCCAAAAAACTTGACCGGTAACTTCGCTGAACAATGGGAATCCCTTAAAACCATTATATACAGCACAGATAAATCGATGCTGGGAACCCAAACACACCAGCATAAGGATTGGTTTGACTCAAATGATGAAGCCATCACGAGTCTCCTGGACAAGAAAAGGGAGGCCTTTGCAGCGGTTTTAACATCAGAAACACCAAAAAAACAGAGTCCGATCTAAAACTTACCAGCAGATCTAGAGATTATGCCAGCAGGAGCTAAGAAGAATGCAGAATCGGTGGTGGATAAACAAGGCCAAATAAATTAATGAGTTTGCAGAGAAGCATGACTCTCAAAACTTCTTCAAAGCCATCAAGTTCCGATCAAAGAGGAAACCTCTTGGGCTTCAACCAATAAACTCTACCACTGGCGACCGCCTGACCCAACGAGAAGACATTCTCAACCGCTGGGACAAACATTTTAAGACCTTACTTAATCAACACAGAGATGTTGACAGGTCAGTCATCAATTGAGTCCCACAGAGACCCATCCAATATGAACTGGCCCAATAAGTAGATCCAGATGTGGATGAGGGTCTCCCACAGAGACCCAATAAGTATATCCAGATGTGGATGAGGTAGTTAAAGCCATCAAGCAGATGGCCAATGGGAAAGCCCCAGGAGTAGATGGCATTCCACCTGAGGTCCTGAAAAAAGGTGGACCTGCCCTATTTCACGAGTCTCCATCATCTCATTCAGTGTACCTGGCAAAGTGAATGTGTTCCTCAAGAATGGAAAGATGGCACCATCATTGCCTTGTATAAAAAGAAGTGTCCCTTTACATGTGGAAACTACAGAGTTATTACACTGATCTCGGTTTCTGGAAAGGTTCTTGCCAGAGTGATACTCAATCACCTAAAGCCCCTAATAGGAAAACTCCTTCCAGAGACCCAAAGCGGATTCCGCTTAGGTTGGTCGACATTAGATATGATGTTTGTTTTGAGACAACTACAAGAAAAATGGAGGGGGCAGAGGCAGGACTTGCATCTCGTTTTCTTTGGCCTCGTTAAGGTCTTTTATTCAGTAGACTGGGACATTGCATGGAGATTGCTGGAAACGAGTGGTGCTCCATCACAACTCGTCAATTTGATTCCCAGCTTCCACGTAGGTATGCAAGCAAAGGTATCTATCAATAGGGAAACAACTTCAAAGTTTGACGTCATGACAGGTTTCCGCCAAGGCTGCATTCTAGCTCCCGCCTGCTTCACCATTGTATTGCGTTACGTGATTAGAATGGCACTTGAGGGTTTGGCAGACTACGCGTTTGGTATTCGTTACACGTTGGATGGCAACCTGTTTAACTTGCGCAGGCTAAGGACTAGCAAGTCTCTGCTACATATCATCAGAGAACTCCTTTATGCAGATGATGTCACATTCACCTGTAATAAGGTGGAGGAATTGCCGAAAATTATTGATGCCCTGCATGATGCCTGCACAAGGTGGGGGACTGGCAATCAGTAGAGATAAAACAGAGATACGACAACAACAATCACAATTGGCTGGAAGGTCAACGGCTTTCCTATGCTTTACCAGACACAGGTAGTATTTTTGCTTCTGCGTTTGCTGCTTTAGAAAAGCATTTCATACCGAAACCGAATGTGGTTGTTGAACATTACAAATTCTGCCAGAGAGCTCAGAGGCCGAATGGGACCGTCAATCAATATGTTGTGGCTTTGTGTGAACTTTCCTCCGCTTGTAACTTTGGTGAAATGGAAGAGGAGATGCTACGTGATGAACCGGTGGAACTTCTTTTGAACACCAGGATTCATGAAAGATTGCTGTAAGAGCCAAACCTTACTTTTACAAAAGCAGTCAATATGGACTGATAAACTGAAACAGCATTTCGGAATGCAAACCTACTATCTGATTCAGCATCGGTCTAAGCGATCAACGCCAAGCATGCAATTAGTTCACCTTCAACCCATGCTACTGACTTTTCATTCACGATAAACCACCGTACCTGCTGCTGGTGTGGGTCTGCAAGTCACCTTGCAAATGCACCTTCTTGCCCTGCTTTAAAGGTAAGATGTAATGCATGGGGGAAAGTGGGCCACCTCTCAAAAGTCTGTTGCTCTACCCAGAAAGACATATGTGAGGTTGTCGTCCCTGAACTGATTGTGCTTTATCTGAGCGATGCTGTCCTGATAAAAGATAAAATTCTCTGTAAGGTACAAATCGAGTCACCTATGGAGTGCCTCAAGGTCGTGTTGCATGTTACCTGCAATGTGGAGTACTGGCTCCTCAGCCTCTATTCTACCAGAACAGCTGTGCCGGAGACATTTTGCCAACTGTCCTTTGACTGAGTCTCATGTTAAACTAGTCACTTACTTGAAAGATGACGTACCTGCACTGGGATGCCAACGTGTCACCTTTTTCATGATGGTGTTACGGCTCCATCCACCTTGGCACAAAGTACCAATATCCATTGTTGGACCCTTCTAACGGGGCACTTGGGATTGTCGCTATGCCATCACATTGGTTAACTATTACAGTAAGTAGCCTCAGGTGGCATTTACTTCAAGTGTCACTCCAGAGGTCATCATTGGTTTTCCCTCGGCAGTTTTCAGTCAAGAACGGAATTCTCACCGGGTTGTTTCCAACAATGGCCTGCAATTCATGTCCACCACCTTCTCTCAGTTCATGTAAGACAGCGAGATACAGCAAACTCGTTCCAGCGTCTACTAACTTCCAGCTAACGGTGGTGTGGAAAGGTTTAACAGGGTGCTGAAGAAGAGCATACAGAATCCGGAACGAGAACGGAAACCTTGGAAACTTGCGGTAACTGAATTTTGCAATAATTTTCAGGCAACACCACACATCACGACTGGGGTATCAAACAGACAAAGGTCAATTGCATTGCAGCTGGAGCACACACATGACAGTTTGTACAAATCTTCTGTCTTCATTGGTGAAATTCTTCAGACCAGTGACTAAAATGACACCTAATAATGTCAGTTGTCACAATGGAAGGAATGTCTCAAAAGGTCAATGATGTGTGTAAGCACCATTAGAGTGAATGACTGCTACAAACCTCCTTATTCCCCGAAAAAGGAAACAGAGAGAATTCAAAGGGTGTGGATGCCTTTACATGGGGGAAAGCAGCATGTGCATGGAGGGTTCTTTCTTTTGTGTTTGAAGGATAAATTTGAATTTGTTAAAAAAAAACAAAAACATTTTTTGCAAACAGTACTATTTTGAAGGCAGGCACAACTTTTTTTCTTCCATATGACAACTCTTGAAATGGTGGACATTCAGTTACTTGATAGATGTGGGAGCTGTATGAAGGCCAGTTGGCCTTGATAAGAGAACTGATTTTAACCCTTTAACAGCTCGGTTTACAATGGCACCAGGTCCACATTCAGAAAGTGCCCATAGCAGCAAACTTTGACGTGTACACATCACAATATTATTTTTCTTCTTCGTCTTTAATGGCCACTATTATCCCATTTTTCTTGTGGGGTCGGCTGGGGGGGGGGGGGGCTTGGCCCTGAGTTTTCACGATCCGATTGGTCAAGCCTGACGTTCGACTAGTTATGGCAGGAATGTGGAATTTGGCAATGGTGCCAGCAATAGTTTGCCTCCTCTTTACGAAGGACACCATGGAATCTTTAACCTCCATCAACAAATGCGGATGGGACATGGATGTCCGTTGAACGTCCATCTGAGGGAGGGCTCACACCTTGATGAATCACATGTCTGAGAAACACCGGGCTTACAGTTTATAGCTGGGTCGGGAATCAAACTCAGGCTAGACAGCCGATGAGAAAGTATGCATACCTCTAGTCTAGATCATCCTGCCAGCCCAAGTGCACACATCGCGATGCGTTTCGATAAAGAATATTGTTAGAATTTAATGCTGGAATGTGTATAGAACAGTGGGTTCAGCATATGGCAGGCTGTATTTATCCACTGTTTTGTTTACATTTTTCATTTGTTATTTATTTTTATGTACACTTGTTTAATTGTCCTTCTTCCCAAGGGCTACCATTGCTGATACCCTAGTGGCAGCCACCTTCATCTGCAACTTAAACTTGGAAATATCTAATAAATAAATGCCATTTTCTGTCTGTCTGTGTGTGTATTATCAATCACTCCAAAACTACTGAGCCAATTGTCACCAAACTTGTCACATGGACCAAGTTCGACCTCATGGGCTACTTTGCTTCATCTGTAGTTGAGTAGGTACGAGAGGGAAGGTCGAAAAAAATTCTTAATGTAAATGTGCATCATGTAGTGCCACTCAGTAGTGGTGGTGGCAGAGGGTATTACAAGTCAGATGTGGAGATAACTTACATTTTTGCACTGTCCATGTCCCCAGAGAGAGGGAAGCCCCAAAGCAAACTTCCACTAATCAGTGGAGGTGGGGGGAAGGGGTGAGTTTTGAAGTCCGGAGGGAGAGAGGGTGGGAGGATCTGATCAGCCTTCTTGGATCGGTAAACGACATCGGTAAATGCATGTCCGAGAAATGGTTTAGGACATGTTAAACATCGGGTGTTTTACAACTAAAATGGACGCCAGTCTACCAGTCGGCCATCTTTGATCTGATCACAAAATAAAGTGAGGGTCATATGTATGCCATCATGTACTGTGCTTATGCCAAGTTTGAACAAAATCAAACCATGCATGTCTGAGAAACGGTTGAGGATGTGTTCAATACCGTTTTTTTTTTTTACAACTAATATGGCCGCCAGTCTTCCAGTCAGCCATCTTTGATAAGATCACAGAATAAAGTGAGGGTCACGTGTAAGCCACCATGTGCTGTGCTTATACCAAGTTTGAACGAAATCAAACCATGCATGTCTGAGAAACGGTTGAGGACGTGTTCAATAGCGGGTTGTTGTTTTTTACAACTAATATGGCCGCCAGTCTTCCAGTCAGCCATCTTTGATCAGATCACAGAATAAAGTGAGGGTCACATGTATGCCATCATGTGCTGTGCTTATGCCAAGTTTGAACAAAGTCAAACCATGCATTGTCGAGAAACGGTTGCATGGGCACACATTTAAGTAACAAAATGGCCGCCAGTCGGCCATCTTGGATCTGATGTCGAAAAAAAATCACGTGAATTTGTAAGCCATCATTCGTTATCTGTGTGCCAAGTGTGAACAAGATCGGTAAATGCATGCCCGAGAAATGGTTGATGAAGTTTTCGACGCCGGTTTTTATTTTTCATTTTTTTTAACAACTGAAACGGCCTCCAGTCAGCCATCTTTGATCGCATCACGAAACAAAATGACAGACGTGCATATGTATTCCATCATGTGTTGTCTTTGAGCCGAGTACGAATAAAATCGGTCTACATACATGTCCGAGACACGGTTGTGGACGCACGCACGCACGCACATGGACACGATTTAAAATAGAGACCAAAATTGTAAAAATTGTTTATGGGATTGGCATTTGCAGCGATTCAGCCGGCATGGATTCCTGCACACGTGTAAGGGAAGGTGCAGGTGTCCACCAGCCGTGTCGTCATGGTGATCAGGCAGCCAAGCAAGCGATCCGCTTGGAACACATCCTCCGAATGCCTCTCAGTCATTGTGTCCAGTGATTAGCGATCTACAGACGGAATGTGACGTCATCCCACCGGTTTTCGTATTAAGCGGTCCGACGTTCACCTGCGTCGACAGCCGGTCGCTCTCGTGAATGCAAGTCCATTATTACGTATGAGTCACCAGAAGCAGGCTTTAATATCTTGTCAATCCGAAAATCGGGATTCATGACGAAGGACTGCAAGATCTGTTCAGTACACTGGACAAGTATCCTCAACTCCGTAAAACGATTAATTCAGATTCATGGAAACATATCGCGTACGAGCGTCATTGCGTCATTGCGTCATTGCGTCATTGCGTCATTGCGTCATTGCGTCATTGCGTCACATCGCCGCCTTACGCATTTACGTTTGTTTTGGGGGCGTGGCGTACACACGGAGCCTCTCGTTTCGTGAAGACGCCGATGAAACCATAAAGAAGAAGAAGACTGATGTGCCTTAAGAGGAAGAAGAGTCTTCTCACTTCGGCCTCCTCCATGGCCCGAGAGATGAGCTGAGGATGCTTGACGAGCCGGCGCTATGGCCGGCGGAGACCCCGGCAGCGCTGGCGGACTCGTCCCGTCGTCAGACGCGTCCGAAGCAGCGCCAGAGACCGAGAGCACCTTTCACGTGTGCTATTGCTGCGACTCGTTTTCGTGTTACTGCGGATGCCGCAGCGGGTGCCTTCGGGCGCTCGGTCGCCGACTCGGGTCCAGCGAGGACGGGTGCACGGCGCTGGACTTCGCGTGGGTCGTGGCGGCGCTCCTGGTGCTGTTGTCCGACGTGGCTACGGACGTTTGCCTGGCCCTGGCATACTACTCGAGTGAAGACTACTCGTGCTTCGCTCTCACTCTGGGATTCGTGTTAGGACCGTCGTTAGCCGTGCAAGCTCTCAGCTTCTGCTGGTTTGTTCGGGACTATGGTCCGAGACCGTCTCGTCGGCCGCCGGGCCGCCGCTGCTGCAGTGTGTGCGTGTGGTCTTGGCAAGCGGTGATTCATATCTTGCAGCTGGGACAAGTTTGGAGGTAACCGCCACATGAACCACCACATGAACCGCCACATGAACCGCCACATGAACCACCACATGAACCACCACATGAACCACCACATGAACCACCACATGAACCACCACATGAACCACCACATGAACCACCACATGAACCACCACATGAACCACCACATGAACCACCACATGAACCACCACATGAACCACCACATGAACCACCACATGAACCACCACATGAACCACCACATGACGCTTTGTCTCGTCGTAAAATCACCTCAGGGTTGTCCACGTTTCACTGCGGCTCTCGTCCTGGAGCTTTCACTGGGATCTTCACCATCTTCAATGGATTCTGATTTTGTACACACGACCATACTGCACTGTTTGGCTTTTAAAAAAAATGCTATAGACCCTGTCTGGATACTCGCACTGCACTTGGTCTCGTCTTAAAGCCCCTTCCATGACGTCCACACTTCACTGGGTTTTGTTCTGTAATTTTCACTGGGGTCACCACACTGCACTCGGTTTTGTGGACTACAGGGACGGCCACATTTCACCTGGTCTTGTCCCTACCCACTACAGGGACGGCCACATTTCACCTGGTCTTGTCCCATAGCCACATTTCACCTGGTCTTGTCCCATAGCCACATTTCACCTGGTCTTGTCCCTACACACGACAGGGACAGCCACATTTCACCTGGTCTTGTCCCGTAGCCACATTTCACCTGGTCTTGTCCCATAGCCACATTTCACCTGGTCTTGTCCCGTAACCACTACCAGGACACCCAAATTTTACCACAGCTTGTCCCTACCCATGACAGGGACAGCCACATTTCACCTGGTTCTGTTCCATCGTCACATTTCACCTGGTCTTGTCCCATAACCACATTTCACCTGATCTTGTCCCATAGCCACTACCAGGACACCCAAATTTTACCACAACTTGTCCCTACCCACTGCAGGGACAGCCACATTTCACCTGGTCTTGTCGCATAGCCACATTTCACCACAGCTTGTCCCGTAGCCACATTTCACCACAGCTTGTCCCGTAGCCACATTTCACCACAGCTTGTCCCGTAGCCACATTTCACCACAGCTTGTCCCGCAGCCACATTTCACCACAGCTTGTCCCGCAGCCACATTTCACCACAGCTTGTCCCGCAGCCACATTTCACCACAGCTTTTCCCGTAGCCACATTTCACCACAGCTTGTCACGTAGCCACATTTCACCACAGCTTGTCACGTAGCCACATTTCACCACAGCTTGTCACGTAGCCACATTTCACCACAGCTTTTCCCGTAGCCACATTTCACCACAGCTTTTCCCGTAGCCACATTTCACCACAGCTTTTCCCGTAGCCACATTTCACCACAGCTTGTCCCGTAGCGACATTTCACCACAGCTTGTCCCGTAGCGACATTTCACCACAGCTTGTCCCGTAGCGACATTTCACCACAGCTTGTCCCGTAGCCACATTTCACCACAGCTTGTCCCGTAGCCACATTTCACCACAGCTTGTCCCGTAGCCACATTTCACCACAGCTTGTCCCGTAGCCACATTTCACCACAGCTTGTCACGTAGCCACATTTCACCACAGCTTGTCCCACAGCCACATTTCACCACAGCTTGTCACGTAGCCACATTTCACCACAGCTTGTCCCGTATCCACATTTCACCACAGCTTGTCCCGTAGCCACATTTCACCACAGCTTGTCCCGTAGCCACATTTCACCACAGCTTGTCCCGTAGCCACATTTCACCACAGCTTGTCACGTAGCCACATTTCACCACAGCTTGTCACGTAGCCACATTTCACCACAGCTTGTCACGTAGCCACATTTCACCACAGCTTGTCACGTAGCCACATTTCACCACAGCTTGTCACGTAGCCACATTTCACCACAGCTTGTCACGCAGCCACATTTCACCACAGCTTGTCACGCAGCCACATTTCACCACAGCTTGTCACGTAGCCACATTTTACCACAGCTTGTCCCGCAGCCACATTTCACCACAGCTTGTCACGTAGCCACATTTCACCACAGCTTGTCACGTAGCCACATTTCACCACAGCTTGTCCCACAGCCACATTTCACCACAGCTTGTCCCGTAGCCACATTTCACCACAGCTTGTCACGTAGCCACATTTCACCACAGCTTGTCCCGTAGCCACATTTCACCACAGCTTGTCCCGTATCCACATTTCACCACAGCTTGTCACGTAGCCACATTTCACCACAGCTTGTCACGTAGCCACATTTCACCACAGCTTTTCCCGTAGCCACATTTCACCACAGTTTGTCCCACAGCCACATTTCACCACAGCTTGTCACGTAGCCACATTTCACCACAGCTTGTCCCGTAGCCACATTTCACCACAGCTTGTCCCGTAGCCACATTTCACCACAGCTTGTCACGTAGCCACATTTCACCACAGCTTGTCACGTAGCCACATTTCGCCACAGCTTGTCACGTAGCCACATTTCACCACAGCTTGTCACGTAGCCACATTTCACCAC
>NC_140969.1:47634124-47681624 GCF_056783735.1 Eptatretus burgeri
CCTGTACCACGTGGTAGAAATATTGACCCTTCACGGTCCGAGAGGGACCCGTACTTTTCCGGAGTTTTCCGAAAAGGTACGATCTAAATTCCGGGCGATCGGTTTGCCAACTCTCCACCTCCATCTTGCGGTCGAGCTCGTCGCCGATACCCGGCCCCGCAACAGTACCATCTCTGACTTATTTCCAGTTGTCATTGGAGTTTGTCAGGGGTGTGTTCTGGCTCCCAAATTTTCAGTGCTTGTATGCGCTGGATTATGGGGAGGATGTCTGAGAGATCAAGCTGCGGTGCATCGTTTGGGAATGTCAAGATCTCTGACCTTGATTTCGCAGATGATGCAGTCATCTTTGTGGAGATGCTGGATATCTTTTTGGTGGCTCTCGAGGCACTGAATGAGGAGTTTGAGCCACTGGGAATACGGGTTTCCTGGGTCAAAACTAAGATCCAGGCTTTCAATGTCATCTTGGATGCTGCTATCTTGTCTGTTCCTGTTCGTGGTGAGGATGTTGAGGTCACAGAGATTCACTTACCTTGGTAGTGATATTCATGTCTCAGCATGTTGTGAGCCAGAGATTGTCTGAGTCAGGCCTGGGGAGTCATTGACTCACTGGATCATGGGGTGTGGCGCTGTCGGTACCGATGCAGGAGGAGGATCGTCTGAGTCTTTAAGTCCTTGGTGCTTCCAGTCTTGCTCTATGGATGTGAGACTTCGACTCTGTCCAAGGATGAGAGACAGACTTGACTCCTTCGGCACCAGGTCTTTTTTGGAGAATCCTTGGCTATCGCTGGTCAGACTTTGAGTCCAACGAGCATTTGCTGAGACAGATGAGATTTGTTACCTGCATTGTCCATAAGCATCAGCTGCATGTGTATGGACATGTGGCTCGTTTTCCTGACAGTTGGAAAAAAGGAAAATCTTTGGATCTCTGTATCTCCAAAACTGCTCCATGGAAAAAAAATAAAAATTTAAACTTGGCACATGTCAAGTCCTCCCTACGGGAAACAAGTGTGATGTTTATTTATTTATTTATTTTCTGATTATGTCATAGGTGGCTTTGTTATGACATCATAATTGCAAACGTAGAACGCTTTATCCGATCATTATGAAAATTTGAGGGTCACCTTGGGCTAAATTGTATAGGGGAAAAAATTGATGACATCGGTCACGTGGTTCAGCAGCCATATTGTTTTTAACATTAAAACCGTCAAAAATCTTCTCTGAAATGGCTTAACAGATCGAGGTGAAACTTTACAGGTATGATCGCAGCTATGATTTATTATTATTACATTTTTGACAATAAACCTTTCAAAAAAATTCCTCTCCATAACAGCTTGACATGTCAAGGGGATACTTCACCCACATATTCCCTCAGCCTTGGGCATACCAGCGTGTTACTGGATAAATACTAGGTCGCATGGTCTGGCAGCCATATTGGTTGAACGATTATCATAAAAAAAAAACATTCTCTTGAACCGCATCATCAATCAACATGAAACGTCACAATTATGATCTAGTAGTCATGAGGAATATATAGATTTTATATTTCAACCTAATCAGATGCGTGGTCTGGCAGGCAGAGTTATTTAATATTTTGAATCTGGATTCAGGGATTTACGTCAAACTTGGTGTGTGTGTGTGTTTCCTCCACAAGTCCAAAACCATGAAACCGAGCCGCCTGAAACTTTCCATGCATACGAAGGGAACTCCAATGAAGTGCATGATTGAAAATTGGGTGTTTGGGTTAATTTAAACACCCCTTTTGAAGATGATAATTAACGGCCTTATTTAATTATATCCTTGAACAGGCGCATCCTCGGTCACCTCGCTCTCTGGGGTCTTAAGGTGTATCCTGGGTTTATCTCGCTGCAATATGAAGCTGTCATTATTTTTTTTTGCCTGCTCAACCATGCCTTGACTTTGAAGAGGCCACAACAATTTCTGAACGATAAAGTTTTTTTCTCCTTCTCCTTTTCCTTCTCTTTCTCCTTCTCCAGCATTTGTGGCTTTATTTCATTTCCGCACATGCCATCATCTCGAGAATCTCTTAAATGTTACCAAGTTGATTTTGACCCTCTGACTTCACACCCTTGTGTACATCGGGTGACAACCATCTGCCATTTAGCACATATAAGGAAGACAGGAGTGTGGCTCAAGTTCAAGCACCTTCAACAAGCGGGAAAAAAAAATAAACTCCGTCATCCACAATCGAGAATTATTGACACTCTGTTGCTATAATTTCACTTATTCACGAGTGCATACGATGGGTTCTATAATCATTGATATCTCAAATGTCACACAATCTGCGATCTCTTGAAACAAGTCTTTTCCTTATGTTCTCTCCATCTTTTACTGACTCGCTGGCTTTCAGCACCTCCTCGTATTCCTGGAGGTTTTCCTTGTGTTTGTTTCTCAAATGAAGCACATTGTTTGTTGTGTTGAAAGTCTGTTGTCTGTCCTCTGGATGACAATCATTGCAGCTTGCAAACCCACTTGTGTCGTCCTCCAACATGAAGAAGAGCAGATGACTGATTGCTTCTTTCTCGCAAACTTGGTTCTTCTGGTCTTTAATGTGCATGCTCTGTTGTCAATATCAGAATGTGGCGTCGTTACCAATTCCGATATTCTACAAAGGAAGCAATATTGACTTGTTTCCAATAACTGATGCAATTATTGTTGCAAGATTATTGCAAACGAATAAGCAATGTCACTAACTTGCTGAAAAGCTGCTTCCAAAGTCAACTGCTGAAAAGCTATTAAAATTGGCTGTCAAAGGTTTTTTAAAAACTTTTTTTTAAAAGGAATTCAAAAATTTGATGTGACTGAAAAGCTACGGACAAACTTATTAACTTAGCCCTCCCTTCCGCAGTTCCTCAGGGAAGTCTGTGTTCTCGCAGTAACTCTCTCCCATTTAAACTTTCAAAATCCAGGTTTTCCCACCCCAATCCACTCTTTTGTTCCTCTTTTCTCCCTTTTGTGGAACTTCCTTCAGGAGACTGTTCAATTGCACTCTTACTTACCCAGGGCTTCAAGCAAGTAGTACACCATCATCTCATGTCACCCCCCATCCATACCCACAATAAGTTCTACCCCCATTTAACTGACTTAACCCAACCCTCTAACTTGCAGATTTACTTTTTTCTCCCCTCTCCTCTCCCCTCTTTGGTATTAGTTAATTCCCTTGCTTGTTCCATCAAACTGTGACCTCACTGTTGCTATGTGGCCTTTTTTCCTCTTTGTTAATTCACTCTTCCATGAGCCTTGATGATTTTGTTTTTTCACAATTAAATGATTAACAAGCTAGTGACTGCAGATAGGATAGCGAGTTGATAATAACCTTCACTTGATGGCATCACTGTTTCCTTTTTAGGTCATCTCTTCGAGCATGACCTAATAATATTGGTGTTGAGAGGAGAGGTGACGATCCGTCCGTCCGTCCGTTCACAATGAAGTTGAAGTGGGAGATCTGGTCATTAGTGATCCTGATAGAGGTCGATGAGACGTACACGATGGTATGACTTTCAAGGTCACCGAAGGTCAAGGTCAAGGTCACGAGGCCTTTGAAGTTGCGAAAATGACGATTTTCAAAATCTATCTCCTCCTACATTTCTCAAGCGATCTTGAATTTGATTGTGGCATATGAATCTATGGGACAATATGTAAATTTGATCAGGCCAGACTTTCGATATTCGCTTTCGTTTTCGTGTCACGTGACTTCAAAGTTGCCAAAAAATGCGAAAATGACTTTTTCATGTGAAAATGACGATTTTCAAAATCTATCTCCTCCTACATTTCTCAAGCGATCTTGAATTTGATTGTGGCATATGAATCTATGGGACAATATCTAAATTTGGTCAGGCCGGATTTTCGATATTCGCTTTCGTTTTCGTGTCACGTGACTTAAAATTTGGCAAAAAAATGCAAAAATGACTATTTTCAAAATCTATCTCCTACATTTCTCAAGCGATCTTGAATTTGATTGTGGCATATGAATCTATGGGACAATATGTAAATTTGATCAGGCCGGATTTTCGATATTCGCTTTCGTTTTCGTGTCACGTGACTTCAAAGTTGCCAAAAAATGCGAAAATGACTTTTTCATGTGAAAATGACGATTTTCAAAATCTATCTCCTACATTTCTCAAGCGATCTTGAATTTAATTGTGGCATATGAATCTATGGGGCAATATCTAAATTTGGTCAGGCCGGATTTTCGATATTCGCTTTCGTTTTCGTGTCACGTGACTTAAAATTTGGCAAAAAAATGCAAAAATGACGATTTTCAAAATCTATCTACTCCTACATTTCTCAAGCAATCTGGAATTTGATTGTAGCATATGAATCTATGGGACAATATGTAAATTTGATCAGGCCGGATTTTTGATATTCGCTTTAGTTTTCGTGTCACCTGACTTCAGAGTTTGGCAAAAAATGCGAAAATGACGATTTTCAAAATCTATCTCCTCCTACATTTCTCAAGCAATCTTGAATTTTATTGTGGCATATGAATCTATAGGACAATATCTAAATTTGGTCGGGCCGGATTTTCGATATTCGCTTTCGTTTTCATGTCACATGCATTCAAAGTTGGCAAAAAATGCGAAAATGATGATTTGCATGCGAAAATGACAATTTTCAAAATCGATCTCCTCCTACAATTCTCAAGCGATCTTGAATTTGATTATGGCATATAAATCTATGGGACAATATCTAAATTTGGTCAGGCTGGATTTTTGATATTCGCTTTTGTTTTCGTGTCACGTGACTTCAAAGTTGGCAAAAAATGCGAAAATGACAATTTTCAAAATCTATCTCCTTCATTTCTCAAGCGATCTTGAATTTGATTGTGGCATGTAAATCTCTGGGACAATATCTAAATTTTGTCAGGCTGGATTTTCGATATTCGCTTTCGTTTTCGCGTCACGTGACTTCAAAGTTTGCAAAAACTACCCTACCTTCAGGAGGCTATATATTTTCTCGCAGAGATGACCATCACTCCTGCATGGGGGTAATTTGTTAGGTCATCTCTTCGAGCATGACCTAATAATATGGGTGTTGATGTCCTTCGGTCCGTCCGTCCGTCCATCCGTTCACAATGAAGTTGAAGCGGGAGATCTGGTCATTAGTGATCCTGATAGAGGTCGATGAGACGTACACGATGCTATGACTTTCAAGGTCACCAAAGGTCAAGGTCTATGGGACAATATCTAAATTTGGTCGGGCTGGATTTTCGAATTTTGCTTTCGTTTTCACGTCACGTGACTTCAAAGTTTGCAAAAACTGCCCTACCTTCAGGAGGCAAAATATTCTCTACTGGGCATGGTAAAAGTTAGTGAATGGTGTCATTGCATAGCAGCTGACGTTGTATATTATATTTATACATTTTCCACCAAAAGTGCAAAAGTTTCAAAACCCGAAATGTAAACGTCGGCATTTATTTTCAAAATGTAATTTCGTGCACGTGCGCCAAAATGCCGAGTTATCTTTAACCAAACTGCGCAGTTCGAGCTGCTCAGTAGAACTGCGCAGTAGTCTTCGGTCATAACTGAACATTGAGAACTTGTGGTATTATTTCTCGCAGAGATGACCGTCACTCCCACACGGGGGTAATTTTTTGTATTTCCTTTCACTCCATCTCACAATTGTCATCTCTGAAAGTTTATCCTTCTCCTACCCCACTTTGATAAAGACCAGTTCCACCACCAAATCTCCTCCATTTCCTCCTGTTAAGTTATTTCTCTATTTCCTGAACAAATTCCTTGTGAATAGACATACAATATTGTTACCCTCGCCAAAGGAGAGGCTATCGCATTTGGGTCCGTTTGTCTGTTTGTTTGTCTGCACAGAACTTTCATATTTTTCTCTGCAACTGTTTGTCTGATTGAGACAAAAATTCCACCATAGTTGCGACTATTCATGTTGAATGTTTTAATGATAATTATGACATCATAGGTCACATGATGTGGCAGCCATGTTGGAAAAACAGAAAAATTTTGGACCTCTGTATCTGAAATCGCACCAAGGTAAAAATTGAAACTTGGCACAATGCAAGTACTCATGGAGAATAAGTGTGATTTAATTTTTTTTTTAAATGATGTCATCAGTGCCTTCGTTATGACGTCATAATTTAATATGTAGAATGCAACATCTGATCAATATGAACATTTTTGAGGGCCATTTTGGGATAAAATGGTCCACAGAAAAAATATTGATGACGTCAATGGTCACGTTTTTTGGCAGCCATATTGTCTTTTAAAAAAAAAAAACCTTCAAAATTCTTCTCTGAAGTGGCTGAACACATTGAGGTGAAACTTTACACGTTTGACCGCCTATCCATGACGAATGAAAAGTTCACACTTGACGTCATAAGTCACATGGTTTGGCAGCCATAATGGATTTACCCAAAGACCATAAAAATATTTTTCTCCAGAATAGCTGGACAGGTTGAGGGGAAACTTTACAGAAATGTTCCCCAAGCCTTGGGTGTACAAGTTTGTGAAGGAATACTTGATAGGTCACATGGTTTGGCAGCCATATTGGATTGAAGGAAAATGTTATATATTGTTTCCTCTGGAACTGCTGAATCCATCATGAAACTTCACAATTATGATCTAGTAGTGATGGGGAATACAATTTTTTTTTATCAACTTGATCAGACACATGGTCTGGCAGCCAGAATTGTTTATTTATTTATTTATTTATTTATTTTAATTATTTTTTGAATAAGGCTCACTTGGCTGTGTATGAGTTTGAGGGGAGAGGAATAGCAGCTGAAATGCTAATCCTACCCAGGTTCCTCCTGATGACTTCATCTTTGCTTTTTGCTTGTTTGGGTTCCTTCTGATGATGCCAATGCAGTACTGTACTGATTTGGTCTTCAAATTGATTTGAATTGAATTTATTTTAATCCCATTCGAAATTCATTTTAAATAATAATGAAAAATGTCATGGGTAAGGGTCGAGCATCCGATCAAAGTGGGACATCTTGGTACCCGGTCATCACTGCCAGCATTTATAAAGTGGCGGTTCTAGTTATGTCTCTTATTAATGACATAACACACCAGCACACTCACACCACACAAACATCACACAAAACAAGTCCTTGTGAGGGTCTGCACTCTGATTGCTCTTTCTAATTACTTGCAAAATCGTAGATATTTAAAAGTATATTGTTTAGTCGATTTTGTTATTCTGTCTGAGTGCTTGTTTGTCTGTTTGTTTGTCTATCAATCGCCTACAGGTCACAATTCTAAACCAATCGTCATGAAACTTTACCAAGTTGTGGAGGTTTTTCTCAATTGCACTCTTACTTACCCAGGGCTTCAAGCAAGTAGTACACCATCATCTCATGTCACCCCCCATCCGTACCCACAATAAGTTCTACCCCCATTTAACTGACTTAACCCAACCCTCTAACTAGCAGATTTACTTTTTTCTCCCCTCTCCTCTCCCCTCTTTGTTATTAGTTAATTCCCTTGCTTGTTCCATCAAACTGTGACCTCACTGTTGCTATGTGGCCTTTTTTCCTCTTTGTTAATTCACTCTTCCATGAGCCTTGATGATTTTGTTTTTTCACAATTAAAATGATTAACGAGCCAGTGACTGCAGATAGGATAGCGAGTTGATAATAACCTTATCATAATAATAACTTTTGTTGATATAAGTTGATAATAACTTTACCAAGTTGCCCATTTATTTTGAGGTCAAATTTCTAAAATCGTCATTTTTCATCTGATTGATTTGAAATTTGAACAAGATTTGCCAAGATGGATCGGGAAACCAACTATTTTTGAGGTCAACTCAAGGTCAAACTTCTAAAATAATCAATTTCAATCGGAAAAATAATCAATTTTCATCCATTTGACCTGAGCTTTGATTCAGATTGTCAATGTTAATCTTAACGAAATGAACAATTTAATGTATCCATGACAACATTTGGAGAGAGGTGGATTTTGCAAGTATCGTGCTCTGCATGACGTATTTTTCTTTTTTGTTTGTCTGCACAAAACATGAGTGTTTTTCTCTGGAACTGCTTGTTGGATTGAAATGAAATTTTCACCACATGAGCGACTACTCATGTAGAATGTTTTAATGATAATTATGACATCATAGGTCATGTGGTGTGGCAGCCATGTTGGAAAAGAGGAAAAACTTTGGACCTCTGGATCTCTGAAACCACACCAAGGAAAAATGTTTTAACTTGGCACATAGCAAGTACCCCCCATGGGGAATGTGATTTAATTTTTTTTGTTGTCATGTGTTTATTCGTTATGACGTCATAATTTCATATATAGAATGCTACATCCAATAAGTATGAAAATTGAGGGTCATCTAGGGATAAATTGGTCCACAAAAAAAAAACAGTCATGATGTCATTTGGTTCGGCAGCCATATTATCCCCCCCCCAAATCCCCCCTCCCCCCCAAAAAAAGCTTTCAAAAATTTTCTCTGAAACAGCTGAACAGATTGAGGCAAAACTTTACAGGTATGACCGCCTATCCATGTGAAACAAAATGTTTACACATATGATGTCAGAGGTCACATGGTTTGGTAGCCATGTTGGATTTACCCTGAAACCTCTAACAATCTCCAGAACAGCTGGACAGATCGAGGGGAAACGTAACACAAATGTTCCCTCAGCCTTGGGGATATCAGGGTATTCACAAATAATTGAGAGGCTACATGGTTTGGCAGCCACATTGGATTGAGCGGAAATCTTAAAAAAATAATTCTTTCTCTTGAACGCTTAATCAATCGAAGTGAAACTTCACATTTATGATCTAGTAGTGATGGGGAATAATGTTTTAAATTTCATCCTGATCGGACACATGGTCTGGCAGCCAGAATTTTTTTTTCTGCATCTGGGTTCTTTTTCATTTGTTTCTTTTTTTGAATAAGGTCACTTGGCTGTGCTTGGATGGGTTAGAGGGGAGAGGAGTAGAAGTTGAAAACCGAATCCTATCCAGGTTCCTCCTGATGACTTCTCTGCTTTTTTTTCTTCTTTGGGTTACTTCTGAGTACTCCAAAATGCAGGACTGTACCTATTTGGTCTTCCATTTGATTTGAATTGAATTAATTTTAATCCCATTCTAAATTCCAATGAATATTGATAAACGTCATGGGTCAGTGTCAAATATCCAATCAAAGTAGGACGTTTTGGTACCCGGTCATCACTGCCAGCAGTTATGAAGTGGAAGTTCCAGTTGATCTTTGTGAAAGTGCTGTTCTCTCTATTTTGGATTTGAATAATTCGCCATTTGGACAGGAATGAGGGTATGTGACCATGTTCGGTATTGATGTGAATCCGATGTATCACTTCAATTGATGGTTTTTATTAGGGGCAGAAGGGGAGGGGGGGTGTAACATTCACACGAATGGATGTATAAAATTGTCTGATGCAGAATGGCCCTTCCATTTTTATATTTAGCTCATCTGGAAATGGAATTCCAGATAAGGTATTGTCATCATGCACCGTCCATCCGTCTCCTATTTCGATTTCTCTGGCCAAACTACAGGGCTGATCCTGCTTAAATTTGGCAGCAACGTTCCGCTCATGACTGGTAACAGGTTTTGCAAAGCTCGTTCTGGTCACCTGACTTTAAGTAGGTCAAAATGGCTGACTTAGTAAATTTCTTCAAAAATTTTCTTCACCAGACCCACCAGTTGCTACCAAATTTGGGTTACAACATTAGGTCAGGTTAGGGATGTTAAGTTGCGGAGGCCATGCTTATCACATGACCAGAAGTGTGTCAAAATGGCTGACCTTGTCAATTTTTGGTAAAATCATGAAATTCCTTCAGAAGTCCTCCTCTCCAGACCCACCAGTCAGAATGCTACCAAATTTGGGTTCCAGTATTAGTCCAGGACCCAGATAAGCTACAGATCCAGTGGTCCTTTTTATTTTCACTTAAATATAACTTTTATGTACGGTATACCTTTAAAAACCTTCTCTGCTTTATAGGTATGTTCGTGTTCTATACCTGGGTGTGCGGAGTCAACGCCAAAAGACTTATCCATACCGCCGGCGTTTCCAGTGGGCACTCATGTACGAGTACGCTGATGTAAGCATGCTGAGGCTTTTGGAAGGCATGCTTGAGAGTGCCCCACAACTTGTGTTGCAACTGTCCATCATGCTGCAACGTCGTCGTGTTGACGCCCTGCAATGCAAGTACCTTGGTATAAATTGGCACAAGAAGTCGCTGAGAAATTTCCTACTGTTGAAACTTCCTCATTGTCATTATCCAGAAAGAAATCCTACTAAACCATCTGATAAAGTTATTCTCACTTTTTATGCCATTCAATGTTTTCACACTCTCAACGAGGGTAGAAAAGATCATTGGGGGTGGTTAACGAGGGGGAAAAAAAATTGTGGTTTTGGATTGGCGATGATCTGAGATTGTGGTGAGCAGCTGTCCTGAAGACTTGGAAGAAAGAATGAGATTGAAAAGGATGTGGAAGTTAGTTCCACAGGCAGGAAAAAAGAGGAACTCTTGAGTAGAGGTGAGCAGTGATCCTGGATTTTGGGAGTTTCACCCGAAGGGGGTTTATAGTGGACCACGTGTGCCCTGCAGAACCCTGGGGGTGGGGGGGGGAGGGAGAGGCAAAGGACGGAAAAGCAGAGGGTATGAGACCAGAAAGGAGGTGGTAGAAGACAGACCACCGACCTATCTTCGATGGCAAAGTGATTGGCCCATAGACTTGGCTTTGGTATGGGAGATTCCATTCATCTTGAAGGCCTTGGTTTCCACGATGTTGATCTGAGGAAGGTGTGAGGCAGGGGAGCCAACTCAGAAGAGAGTAATTACTCCATCAAGCTGTGGATGAAGGCCTTCTAAGTGAATACGAGTTCAGGTGTGCCAAGAAAGGATTTTGTATGACAGAGGTCACCCAGTCGGCAGCTGTCTTTGGAGGCCAACTTTGAAATGTGGTTTGCCCAAGAAAGATCATGGCTGATATAGAGACCCATGCGTTTGAATGACTGGATTTCCTCAAGAGGATTGTGGACAAAGTAGATGGGGGGGGATTGCCAGATGGTTCTTTTGGAGAGAGTTTGAGTGTGAGATTTGTCAGCATTGAAAGACATATTCCAAGTGTTTCACCAGCTTGTGATTTAAAAAATGTTTACATTAATTTTTTTTCTTTCCAAGGTCTGATGTCTGAGGGATAATTTAGAATTGTCTGGTTCAATACCGCATGTTTTTACGTTTTTTGTCACCTCTGTGCTGGAAAATATACAACTGTGTGTGGAATTCTGTAATTATAATGTGGAGTTTTTTTCATTTGAAAATAGGAAAAGAGGATTTTCGAAGCATTGCTATATCATCGATGAACAGGACTGGGCTTATGATGCTTTCTTGGGCACGCCCGCCTCTCCCAGTAGAGGCAAAGAGAGGATTCCGTCGAGAGATGCGTGTTGACTGCCTGAATAGAGTGGAAGTTGGTAATCCAGGAAAGAAGGTGGCATTGCATTCCACAGGCAAAAGCTTGACAAGCAAAGCAGGATGTGTGGCAGTACTGCTGAATACTCAAGATGTATCCAAGCTGGTGAATGCTCAAGATATATCCAGACACATATGTGACCTCTTATTTGACATTGGTGACCTCCATCCATTGATAAGAGAGAAGCAGCAGCATGTCCAGAGTTGAGTGACTGGAGCAGAAATGAAACTGATGGTCAGAGAGCAGGCTTTTTGAAAAGCGGAAAGATGTGACATTGGCAACAATGATTCCTTCCATGACTTTGCTTATAATTGGAAGTAATCCTACTGGCCTGTGCCCTGTAGTTTAGAATTTATTTCTGTAGCCTTCTTGTATATTGATATAATGTTTGGTGTGACTTTCAGCAAAGGGTAAGCTTCTGGTTTTTTTGTGTGTGCGCAGCACATTGTTGCTGGTACCATCGTTGCTAGGGAATGTGGTTGTGCTGCAGGAGGAGAAGCTGAAGGAAATGGAGAATAAGAGCTAGATTTGAGAACACGAGTATTGAAACCATCTTGGCCCGTCACTGAGGCACAGTTGAGGCTGGCAATAACTTTCTCCACCTTTTTTTGGTGGAAAAGTAAATGTCCAGCAGATAGTGGATACAAGAGGATAAAGTGGGTGAAGAGATGGATGGGACACACACAAAAACAAACACACCTGTGCGAGTTTAGGTTTTCATTTTTGTGTGTCAAATCAAATCAGCTATTATTCCATTTAAGGTGGGGGGGGAGAGGGGGAGCACACACTGAACTTTCTGACCTAATGTTTGTGTGATCTTTTTTTTGGCTCGCCCAAGGATGGAAATGCTTGCCGCGCAAGCCTTGCAAAATGACTGAAGGTTTTCCTCGGTCGGATGTAAGCCTTCCAGGATGAGAAAGCAAGCTGCTTGATAAGCACTGCTTCGTCACAGGATTAATTTTACCGAGGCCGAGAGATTAGATATGATGGCTGCCACCAAGGATGGAATAAACCTGTGCATGAGAAAGAGCGGACTTATATACAGCTTTCCCAAGTACAGTCAATATCGGAAGAAGAGTTGATGGATGTCAAATCTTTTTGCGAGAGGGTCAATTGCAATTCCTGCCAGTCAACTTGAGGAAATAACACGACTCTGTGATGCTGCTGCAAGTCTCCAACAATAGCTAGAAGGATCAGTCCTTGTGCAAGAACATGGTCAGCAGAGCCAGGCAGGGTGGAGGGGCAACAAATGTTGAATGCAAAGGTGGTCATTAGCAGGCTTACTTTATTAATTAACACAAAGGTAAATAGTGAGCAAATCAACACTGTTTCTGGGACTTGAACCTGGGATCTTGCCTAAAAAGTGAAAGTGCTTGTATCAGATGGTTTTTGATATGAACTGCCCACCAATATCGGTGGATCATACCATTAAGGTTTATATGGTCGAATACGTTTTGAATTGGACTTTAACCTGGTACTTTATCTCACTCGCTCATCTGCTTTGCAGGCATTTCCTCCATCGCATCGCTGCTTTCACTGGCAATTGTCCTGGCTGCTTACCACAAGGCTCTGCGCGATTCTCGGGACGACAAGAACATAATGTCTTATCGTGGTGCTCTGCTGCATATTGCCTGGCGTTCGCTCACAATATTCTCCCGTGTGCTCTCCTTTGCTCTCTTCGCCTCTGTGTTTCAGCTCTACTTCGTCATCTTCCTCGTGGTGCACTGGTGCCTCATGACTTTCTGGATCGTCACTGAGGAAACCGATTTCTGTGCCTCAAAATGGGAAGAAATACTTTTCAACATGCTTGTTGGAGTAGTTTATATCTTTTGTTGGTTTGGTGTTAAAGAAGGGAAGGTTCCACTTCGTATGGCCGTATTCTACCTGATTATACTCACAGAGAACGTGGTGCTGACTTTATCCTGGTACTTCTACCGTGACACTGCCGTCCCTGAGGCCTCGGCTGCCCTGCTGCTCACATTCAACTTCCTGAGTTTTGCTGTGGGCATCGGGCTCATGTTCCTCTACTACGCAGCCTTTCACCCAAGCGGGCCACGCCTGAGATGGGTGCCAAGTTCCTGTTGTGCCACTATTCTTGCTGGTCTAGCTGTGCCTCCACCTTTGCCCCAGGCTCTTTCTGCACCAGCCGTTCCGACAGTGGCACCGTGCGATGTTGAAGCTGGTACCCGCGAGACACCAGTGTTTGAGGTCCGTCACGTGGCCGTCCCGACCGTGACCCAGCTCCAGCCTGAGGGACCGGTGATACGTGTTGGGCTTCCTCGGAAGCGCTATCCGGCATGGGACACACATTTCTTAGATCGGCGTCTGCGTGGAACCATTCGCTTACTCGAGTACACCACTCCAACTGCTTCGATCGTGCAGTACCGTGACGTCTCCATCAGATACGAGCTTTACGAGTATGAAACGAGCCTGTGAGCTCGTACATAGCTTATTACAGTGGCAGGGAGGGTAATTTGTAGTTGAGGAAAGAGAATATATAATATTACTTTAAGAGCCTGTTTGATTATTTTCTTTCCATTTATTTATTTATTTATTTTTCAGAATCTCTATAGCCTATATCGCTATTTGATGCTGTGATCTTGATAAATGCAGGATTAAAGATTCAGTTACCCACAGATGACAGAGGTAGGATGGTAGTTGCTTGTACATGCTGTGTTTAATATTCTGAGTTGCTCTTCCCTTTGCGTGGGTTTGTGCTGAGTACCTACTCGTTTGATTACGCCTCCGTACTAGGACGTGGGACAAGCTCCATGCCAGTTGGCGGGGTGGTGATCTGGCACATTCATATTTAGTGGTGCTGAAACTTCATACAGAATGTTTGTCTCAAACAGCTCTCTCAAAGTTGTTACTCGTGTAACAAGTTTCTTTTTATGCAATTATTGTAACACTTAATTTTTATTTCCAAAATATTTTTTGATATGCTTTGAGAACCAGCTTTTTCAGATGATATTTAGTGTTACTTTAAATCTCTTTTTAACTTTATCATTATAGTTCTTCCTGTAACGATATTTTAAACTTTACTTTGAATGTACAGTACGACCTGCTGAAACATTGTGCAATATTGAATTGAGGTGAGAGCATTTTTTTATACCAAATTATTTTAGATGCAGTGAAAGTTGCATTGAATCCAGCAGAGGGTGTTGCATGCCAGGTGGCATTCTCTTATGCTCTTTTATTTTTTTATTTTTTTGTTGTGTGTGAAAACTGAAATCATAATGTGGAGGTTGTAATGCCAAGTGTTGGCTTGCAGATCCAATGCTGCTTTTGCTCCTCTCACTAGGTTGAATTACCAAGTGCAAAAGCACACGTGGTATACATGGAGTACATGCGGGTAAAGCACGTCGTCGTGTTTTGCGTTCATGGTAAGCACACTTGTTTGTGTTTAAGTACGCACATTTTTTTGCCTTTTTAAATTTATTTTTAGTCGTTTTTTTCCACGTTGTCCATCGTCTATCTGCTTGCATGGCAATCTTATTGTTGGGACATTTAAGCTGCCTTTAAGTTTTTGTTTAATTTTTTTTTCTCTCTCTGTGCCCAATTGGAGTTGTAGCAGTTACTGCCTCTTCCACACTGGTTCAAGAATGAACAGTGTTGGATGTTGAGCCAGTTGGAAAATGCACTTTTAAAACTTGACTTGATTGGTTTTACACTGAATTTGAGATACGTTCCTGTCAACAGTGATGTGACCACTGCCGCCGAGTAAATGGGTGCAAAAGGATTTGACACTTTCAGAATCCTTGATGGACTCGAGATTGATAATGGAATTTTCATCAAGCACCTGGAGATTAAACTCAATTGAGCAATTGTTTATGAAGCAGGTGCAGGTATGTGCACTCTCCTTCATAATTGGTTGCCACATCGACAGCGAGATAGGCCAGCAGGCACTAACCGCTCTTAAATCTGCCTTCTGTGTCCCAGCTTAGCCGAGTTACAGATATTTTGCAGTTAAAAAATAACGCTTGAATTGCGGATATATACGAGGGATAGATTGGAGAATCTACTCCCTCCCCCACCCCACACAAAAACCCAACTTAGCCTGTTGTCAGTCTTGAGGACTATTGTGGGTCCGTGTTGCCACACTCTTCTACAAGGGTATACAAGATCTGGCACACTTGTTCCTTGAAAGTCAACTCTTGGTTTTAACTTTATAGAGCCCTTGCCTTTATGAAGTCTTGTTTGAGTTTCTGGCACTGATGGGCACATAGATCATCAATGGTATGGCATGTACATCATAAATGGAGTTTCCTCCTCTTGTTGAGGTTGAAATTCCTATATATTATCGTGTCACAACCAAGTGACATAATTTTGTGAAAGTTTTATCCGTAGAAATATACATTGTTTGCGTTGTTTCATATGATGGTGTTGTGTAAGTGTGCTGACATAATACAGCACAAAGTTGGAGCAACACGTATTACACGATAGCATCAAGACTACAGTGCAATCATCCAATAATAAAAAAGCTTGAATTTGTATGAACAACACAACAAAAGTCTAATACTACAAAGTGGCATGAACAGCCTTTGCCTTTTTTTGTAGCCATCATCCTCTTTCCTGTCACCACTTGAACAAGGTCACCACCTCACAGCGTACAACCGTCGGTGCCGCACACCAGCCTGCGACACCGCCCGTGCCACGCACCACCTTGTAGGGTTTAGGACTTGATCTACAGCCCAAAACTCCTTAAAGATTGTCTCGTTTATTGACAGTGGTTTCTCCCATTACGCAAAGACAGTCTTTTACTTGTGCCAGTTTAAACATGGAAGAAATCATTTCTCCAATGTGACTGCACAATTTTTGATCACCTTGTCACATCAATTGACAATTGGAGGACCTCTCGAGTAATGACATACTAGCATCGAATCGCATGATTTCTTCAACCCGTGACTGTGCAACTCGAGTACTGTTGTCCACATTCTGCTCGTTGTGAGAGCACATCAGATGTCACTTGAAGGTCATTGGAAGTCGATTTAACACTGCTTTTGTGGGCCTAACTGCAATGTAAAGTACAGCACAAATATGGCATTCCTTACTCTAAATGTCGTGTAAGAAGACTCGTGTTGACAGAGTATGTGATCATGATGCTGGTCTGTTGTTGGCTTTTCTGGATGAGCATACCATGCATGGACCGGGGTCAGTGTCATTTGCTTCGATCTGTTGTGATGATTTGTTATGACGAATGAATTGATCTTCTCATCTTTGGGAACCAGCACCTCGCCTCTTACCTCCTGCTGATTGTTGTGCAGTTACTGGCACATTTTCGCTCTATTGGTTCAACCGATCCTTGTGACATTCTTTTTAGAATTACAATTTGCTTCATGCAGCCATACTGAGTGTCAGCCTGCATTTTTCTGATCACTGTGATGTTGGTGGTAAAACTTGAACCACCTGATGCTTGCAACCGACCTTCAAACACTTTTGATGAAGATGCGTTCATTTTGAATGTCTTTATTTATTATCTAGCATTTACTATAACAGTAGGATTTTTCTTTTCACCTCTGACTGTTTGAAGATTTTTTTTTTTTGTTCTTCAAATTGGAAAGTTGATTTGCAAGTGATTGATTTATTTATTAATTTTTCATTGATTCCAGCTGATGCACATGTTGGATACTGGAGTTTTTAACTGTCTTATTTACAATGAGTGGATACACCTGTCAAGGACAAATGATGCGATGGAATGGCACTTGTTCGGAAAGGTGGGCCTTAGAACAACAACAGCAACAAGCTCGTAGGTTGGGTTTAAAGCATATCGTGGGTTGAGAGACATAATGTTGTAACTGCATTTTTGGCGAAATTGAAATGACTCTCATGTCTTTCAACACCATTTATCTTTCAGTGCAATATTGTTGTAACTGCAAATATCAACCCAGTCTTCTCATCTGAGTAAGATTAAAATATTGTAAACTACACACATCGCAATTTCATTCGCGATTTGCAGGAAATGAGAAATTTTCAGTTACAACATTATGTCTCTCAACCCGCGATATATGCTTTGAGAAGTGAGTACTTTTGACTGGGCTGAACGGAATAAACGAATGAAGTGTATTTGGATTCTGTAAGCTTAATTATAGAACATTGTTAATTATTCCTACAAAGTTTGTCGATGTGCTAAGAGGTGGGATAGGAGATTGGGAAATGTGACATGAAAAGAAAAGCAGACCTCGTCCACCTATTATTTTTGTAGATGTGATAAACTCAGGTGTGGCAGACTTCTTTAAAATACCCAGTTTTCCTTTAAAATTTAATTTTTTTTATCTATTTTGTTTCTTCAATCCTCGCTGGCAACTTAAGTATGTGTTTGCATGTGTCTGTGTTCGTCCGTCCTTGTACATGTTGAAAGTTGGCTCATTGGATCAATTTGTTGAAAAATGTTTTGGAACGAGCTAACAAATGTATTCATTGCAAAAAAACAACCAAAGCCAAAGTTTGCTTTCCTCCTGTTTAAAGCTTATCCATCTGTTGCTCTTTACGTTGTGGCGGAGAGGTAGTTGTCAAAGTTTTACTGGATGTTTAATGTTAAAAACGTCAAGTTCTATTGATGCATTTCCTCAATTTGTTTGTCATAACCTCGTGAGATTTTGAAATCTCCCTCGATTGGATTTGAGCTCCTTTCTCAGTATGAAAGATACCTGGTTGATGTATGTGCGTTCATCAACGTATGCATAAACGTGAGTATAGGCGATAGTGGTCTTCATCGCATTCATGTTTTGGTGCAAGGCATTTTCCGTTTTAGTCTTTCCGTCCTCTTTTTTTTTCCTCCATGAAGACTCCCGGTTCTCACGAAGTTTTGCTCTTTTGCATTTCTGGGTGATGTTTTTTTTTGACATTGTCAAGTTGAATTGGCCAAAAACTGATACAGCAAAGGTAGGGCATTGGCTGCAGTTCATTGATGACAACTCTGTTGTATCAGTATTTACTTACCCTTGTAATACCCCGAGTAATTTGTCAGCCCAATTACGGATAATTTTATCTCCTCCAGAAAGAAACTTGCTTCTTTTTGTCCTTGGTAGCTAAATGCTCAAATCCATTTTAAAAATGCGATCCTACTCTTGATCAAAATTTGAATGTGGTGAACTCGAAGCTGTTCCTTTGATCAGTCTTTCATCTCCGCTATGGAAGTAAACCTTCCATATATTTGGCCTCACCCATTCCTGAAGGGAAGGGAGGTGCTATTGTAATCCGTCTGTGCCAGTCAGTGTGAGTCTGCATGCAGATCTACTTTAACATAGATTGTTCATTCTTAGATTTACTGTAATCTACGTACCCCAGCGTGGCTCTGTCTCGTTCAGCTTGAAGTGATGCTTGCCTTTGTTGAACAAACTTATTTTTGATTGCTCTTTCAGTCAGTTTTTCTGTTCTTCTTTGTTTAAGCCAAAATGTTCCAAATTCTAGACTGTGGACTTACAACATCCAGGAATGGAAATGTGTACAATGGGTTTCTGAAAAAGCTACTCGAGAAACGTACAGCATTGGCTTTCGACGGGACTAGCAAGCTTTGTTAAAGTTTTAACACTCATCTCAAATGGTTGGTGCTATAATGTAATATTATTTTGTATTGCGCTTACTTTGATGACACTTAATCCTGGTCACCTTGATCTTGTCCTGAATATTTGTTCGTACAATTCACGGTGGCACATAAACGGGCAATGGCTTTTCATTAAAAAAAGCACTTCTAATACACTGGTCTAAGCTCATGGTGCTTCAAACATTTGGTTAAAATTGTTGACTTTTGTTTGTTTCGAGTGACGTTAACCGGTGTTAAACAGGTGGATATCAAACCAGCTAACTCGCCATGGTGCTGTAAAGGTAACGTGTTCACACGCTACAAAGCACCTCCATAACCTCAATGACTTGCGCCTTTGAATGCTCTCGCTACGTTGGTGCCATGCTCGCCATCATGTTGTGCCGGCATCGTCTTGGAGTTTCACTGTTTGTGTGTGTCTGCTGCAGTTCATCGACATGAACTTGCACTTCATTCGTTGCGGGGAGTCTCATCTGTTGCGGTTGTCCATGTCTGGGTCATATCGTGTGTCCTCTCTGCCTCACACCATTCTGATAAAACAGCTGTGCTGTATATTTTGTGGACATGTTTAATTACTTGGTGGTATTTGTAAAATCGATGACTCTCTACCCCGATCATACTCTCTTGACGTTACTTCTGCTTGTTCAAGTTCCTGAATTTCTTCGCTCATCCAAACGCTCGACATCTGTGCTCCGTCGAGGCGGAACCACTTTTTTATTTTCTCTGAACAGTCTTTACCTCCAGTATGTCCAGAAGATGTATGTCGATGAAATTGCAAGTATTGTTTCTCGCATCTTCTAATGCCTCTTCCTGAGAGAGTGTGTTTTTAAACCTTTTTATTTTTGCTGACTCGTTTCCGATGTTAAATGGCCGTACTGTTACATATTACTGGTGCTATTTTACAGAAAAACACCATAGTTTGCTTGGTACCTGTTTATTTACCAGCAATGCAGACTTTTCCTCCTTGTCTCATCACTGCCTCACTGCTTTCAAGATTATAATTTATTATTTGATGCCAGTAACATACAATTAACAGCATTCACGAAATGCAGACTACACAGGGTGTGTTTAAAGCAAGTTTGTGCGAAGGCTGTTTATGAGCTAACTTTTGTTCTTTATGGAGTTGACAAAGAAGGTAGTTTGTTGTATGGTTTTGAGTTGTAGGGAAACAGTTTCTTTGGGGGTTTTGAGATGGGGAGTGGTTGGGTTTATGGTTTTGGGAGAAGGTGAGTGGTTTGTTTTGTGGTTTTGGTACATGGCAAGCAGTTTGTTTTGGATGGGGAGCGTTCGGTTTGGGGGACGGGGCGGCTTGAGCAGTTGGTGGTTTGGAGGGATGAGTTTGTGAGGTTTGTTCGAGGGGATGGGGGATTTGAGTGGTTGATTTTGTGTAGGGGTAGAGTTGGGAGGAGGGTTGGTTGAGTGGTTGCTGTTGGGGGGAGGGTGGGTTTGAACAGTTGGTTTTGGGGATGAGGGGTTTGAGCAGCTGAGGTTTTATCGTGGTGCAGTTTGGTTATGGGATGCATGCCCGTGGTTGAGGGGTTATCTTTTTGGGGAGCTGGGGAGGGGTTAGTTGGTTTTGTGGTGGGGATTTGAGGCATTGTTCTTTGTTTTTGTTTTTTTTGGTGGGGGGGGAGGGGTTGTTGAGTGGCTTGTTTTGGTGTGGTTTTTTAGGGGGATGGATAATTGAATTCACTTACTTTTTGTTTTCCAATTTTTTTCAAGCAGTTGGACAATACTATAATGGAATGAGTTTATGGGTTTATGGGGCATTCAACCACTAACGTTTGAATTTTTCGGTAATCTTTCACATCCATCTCACTGTGCTGTAAACTAACTAACAAACAAACAAACTTTTACCAATTCTTTTTTCCCCCCACAGAGTGACCTTCATGTTTTCTAATTTTGTACAACCTTGATTGTGATGTTTTGCATGCAACAGTGACTTTTGTCTAGAGTCGCGCCTCTCTCTCCGCTCGGGTTATTGGTCTTCTTCTGGTTTATGATTTATTAATTTTTTTGCACGGAATTACAATTCCAACATCACAGTGGTGCTCCAGGCTAGCCATCCCGTGACGGTTACAATATGGTGCTCTATTTGTATACAAAGACAGGTTTGTATACGAACCAGCAGCATCTTTCGGGATAAAAAACAACAAAAAAACCGATGTTTTAAATTGCAGATTCTCCTGTCCTGTTCTTCAGCTGTGCTCTTTTACTGCAACATCACTGCAGTGCATTATCACTTGTGTGCTAAGGATTATTCCAGGTTGAACGACGAGCATTGTTGCTTCTTTATTTGGTGCATTTTATGGGAATATTTTGGAAGGGCTGGTATTACACGAGCAACAGTTTCAGATTCACAATAACTCGTTCTCCAATGGCAATATTGAAATATAATATATGTATAAACGGCAACAAAAGAAAAAAAAATCTCTCAGTGCTTCGTTTGCTTTCCTTGTATTTTCCAATGTCGGTCACTGGGCCGAAGCAGCGCTCCGGTGACTTTGCCTGTAAAAGACGTGCTTGTGCTCTTCCCCTGGTCCGCTGTAGTTTGGTGACACGTTTTCAGATGGGAGCTTGGCAGTTTATGGTAAACCTTTTGCATTTGTAGAGTACACGTCTCGCCTGTCGTTACTGTATGTTATGAGTCTCGTCAACCGTGTGCACATGTGCATGGCATAAGGGCCCAGCTTGCCAAGTACAATATTGAGGAATGTGACATGTTTTAGATAATCAAATGGTCGTCGTTACTTTGAGGTGTCCCTTTGAGTACTTGTGCGCTCTGTGTAGATGGAATTTTTGCGGAGTGTCCGAGGTAACTTGCTATTTATTGGCTGTATCATCCATCCGTGATGTGATGTTGCCAACTCGAGACGGTCGTACTAAGTAACTAAAGTGTTCAGTTTGAGTGTTCAAGTCTCCGGACATTTGTTTGGTTGGAAATTCCACCCATTGATGGACCTACTATGTACATGTTTTGGGGTTTTTTTTGTATTATTATAACCAGATGGAGGATTACTTGGAGTCGGTTGGAGCAAGCTGCTCAAATACGTTTTGTTACTTGATAATTGCGGAGTTGATTCGAGCAGTGGGGGATATCCGTTTGCATTTCTCCAGATTATAGTTGTGACTAAATTGTCATGCAATGCTACGTTTTTGTACGAGGCTTCCTTTTAACTTTCAGCCAGCCAACCTGTACTGCCTTTGTGTTCCATGATTTCTAAATGCACAGCATTGATGATCGGTTGGCTGAATACAACTAAACGCTATAATTACGTACAGGTGGCTGTGAAACTTTGCCCAAACTAATCGTCTTCCCTTTGAAAACATTCTGCTGCTAATAAAGCTTTCAAAGTAGTATTGGGGGGTGAGCAGGATGAGCGAGCATGAGCTGCGGGAAGCCTTCAACATTTTGTTTGTGAGAAGGCCACCAAAGCATTTCTTTCCTGAGCCCATTGCTTGCTCAATCTCCTTAATGGTTAAGAATTTGGCTCAAAAGCTTTGGGAACATTTAGCACAATACAAACGTATATCGACCAGACTTGTTTTTGGCACAAGCACGAGTTTTGTGACTTGAGCACATTTAGCACAATGCTGGTGACGCCATCGTGGCATTTTGGCACAAGACTGTCCCGACGCCGGTTCTCCTTCGAGCAGCGTGGGCGTTATCACTTGCAATCTTTATGAAATGTGACATTAAAGTTTGGTTGTACCAAGATGAACGGTGCACACGGTGCGATAAAGCTACTGCTCGCTGCAATTGCACCGAAGATGCAAGCAGTTTATCTGCTCTTGCGTGTTACTTTGTGATTCCAATAGGCATGCACAGTGTTCGACAAAACGAGGTACAATGTAATTATCACGATGGGCAGATCGCATCCCACCGAAATACCTGCACAGTGTTATCGACGAGGAATTGGCAATATATATTTTTTTGATGCAGAAGGCCTTTATTTCCACGAAAGTCGAATTTTAAGCAGATGAGCAGCTCGATCATTGCGAAGAGCCATGCGGTTGGAAATTTGTGTAATGTAAATCTTAAATACACACCACATGTTGTACCATGGTCGAGCCGAGTGAGTATGTTGGCTGTTCCGTTGGCGTTAAATGGTTGTTAAAGACCAGGCGTCGCGTTGCCTTTGTGAATGGATGCCATGAGCTCCGTGCATTCGAGTAAAGTGAAAATGGTAAGCTATCCTTGTAGATGTCGTGGAAAGGCAGTACAAAAAAAATTAAAAAAAAACTGAAAAAATGAATGTCAATATTACATTTGTTTGCCTTTTATTTGTCCCACATCTGTACATGGAATACTTGACCTAATAAATGCTTTTAGCATTATACTACATTCTGAAGTGAACTTTTCTTTGTGGTGTGAGACTTGCATTTATTTATTTTATTTCTGCTCATTCTGAAACTTGGACCATCGACGAAGTACTGTAGTGGGAATGGTTCAAATCCGAGGGCCGGCGTGAGAACCAAGCTGGTAGCTGACCACCTGTCGTGAAAGCTAACTGTGGATATGAGAGAAAAGGCTGAGGGTGTTTAAAAAAAAAAAATCATCACATGACGATTATTGATTAAACAACAGGATACTTTTGATGATTTGGAAATACATTCAAAAAGCAGATGTGAACAAATTGGAGATACCAGCTTTATCACTTTTTCTTCTTGCCCCAAATGGGTTGCGAGACTTGAAACACCCGTGTCTGTCCGTCTGTCTGTGTATCCATATCTTTGTAGTTTCACTTTAAATTTTTTCTTTTCTGCAACCGCTTGTCTGATTGATGCAAAATTTCAAACATAGGAGGGACTCTTCAAGGAGAATATTGCATTATTAACTCTGATGTCATCGGTCACTTGGTATGGCAGCCATGTTGGATTAAAGGAAAACAAATTGGACATCTTCTCTGAAACCGCTTGATGAAAGACATTTAAACTTGGCATGTGTCATAAACTCCCCTTGCGATATATAGGGTGATGACAATGACGTTGTCCGTGAAGTGGTATCCCAGCCTTAATTGGTTGAATCGAAATCCTTATCCAAAAAAAAATCTGAAACGTCGTATATCTGATGTACGACCAGATGTGAGTGAAGAATTAAATTTATGACGTCATCGGTCATGTGGTCTGGTGGCCATGTTGGATTGAACAAATATAACTGTAAACAACCTTCTTCTCCGGAACCGTTTAACAGATTTATGCGAAACTTCTTGCATATGATTGACTTGCCATGAGGAATATAGTTTGACTTTCTTGTCATATTCATCTTCGTTGATGCAATTTATCCTTAATGTGCACCAAAGTAATTGTCAAATAATCAATAAAGCTACGGATAATGGCCGTGCAAGTGACATAATAGGGTGCATGGATGTTATTGGTATTTGGGCAATAATAGTAGCATATTCACTCAACAATGTTATTTTTGTTCAGAATGAGCTCTCAAGGCAAGACTATGCGCTCTACCGAGTACTGTCCTCGTTGACCTTTTCTTCTTATTCTTTTATATTCATGTTATTTTCACTCTACAGGCCATCATTGACACGAATCGTTTTGCCTCACTCATTCCCAAAGGAATGGGAGAAGCATTGTGATGATGCGTTGGTCTGTTTGCGTGTACTTAGATCTACTTTTCTATAGATTGTTTATGCTCAGATCTACTGTAATCTATATACCACTGCAAGGTTCTGCATTATATGCTCTGTTTTGTTTGATTTTGCACCAGCAAGAGGATGCTTTTCAGAGGTTTGTTGGAAATAAAGACTTTGGTATGACACTGCAATGGTCAGAATTTAATCGACCCTGCCTCACCTTCACGAGCTCGACTAGTTCTTCATTTGATTCAGAATATATCCGCCAACTTCTCAGATAGGGCAACGTCACTGATTTTTAGATCCTCGTGGAGGATCTTTAAGTCTTACTCACGTTGTTGTTCTTGTGGACTTTTTTGTTTCACAGTCTACAGTTTTCATCGAAACTTCCTGAAACTTGGCGTATATATGTAAAAATACCCTGCGTAGACAGTAACCATCTCCGATTTTGTAAATTCCTCCAAGAAAAAAAATTATGACGTCAAAATATCTCTGCTAATGGAAATCGCCTAAAAAATTATCTCCGAAACTCGGCAAGCTTTTTGAATTCTGTTTGCGGGAATCGAACAGGGCATTAGCAGAGATGAATTACCGCACATATGATACATCACTATGACGTCATATCAATTTTTATGACGTCATTCCTATTTTTTGACTTTTTGTTTCACAACCCAGAGTTTTCATCTGATCTTCGTCAAACTTGCCATGTATACGCAGAAAGCCCACGCGCAGGCAGTAACCATCTCCGATTTTGGAAATTCTTCCTCGAAAAAAAGTTGACGTCATAATATCGCCGCTAATGGAAATTGCCTATACCATTCTCTCCGAAACTAGGCAAGCTGTTTGAATTTTGTTTGCGGGAATAAAGCCGAGCATTAGCACAGATATAATTTATCGCAAACCTGATACATCACAATGACGTCATATTCGTTTTTATGACGTCATCATTAAGAGGAGAGGATCTTAGCTCATTCGAGCTTGTTTTTATTTTATTTTATTATCATTTTGGAGTTTGTCATTTTTTAATTTTTTTTCCAACAATGGTCATTGATGGTCGTTCTTTGCAGAGGTAGCAAAGAAATGAACATCTGTTTGGTTTGGGTACAACATCTGGAGCACAGTTCCTGGATGGTCAGCTGTGCCCTGTCTGAATTATAAATAAAACCATCTTTGCTTGTCTTGTCCGTTTTGAAACTGTATGTTTTAACTTGCAACTTCGACATTAAAATAAGTCGCAAATTTTGCTTGTTAAAGGACCATTTGCATCTGACCTTCAACCGGGAACTTTTAAGTGTTCAGGAAAGTGCTGTAACACCTGCACTTTTTATCAAAAGAACCACCTCGATGTCAGGACCTAAAAACTGCATTAAAGTTATTGACCAATTTGACTGCACTTCCATTCACATTATACAGTATAATGTTACGCATTAACTATTCCACGGAGATAGGGCAAAGATTGAATAGTGTATGTGGATGTGTCACGAAGTGGATATGAGAATTACCAGGTCATGAAACCAGTTGCTTTACACTTGATCTGTGTCACTCCAACCAATGTTTGACAACCTGTGGGATTTCTCTTCATCATGGCACTGCAGATACCCAAAGGTGCAAGGAATAAATATTTAACTTCAATCTCACCATTTTAGCACCAATTGGGATAAACGAACAATTTTTTTTTTATTTTATACACAATGTCAAGGCTCATAAGAGCTAACACACAGAACGTATAACAAGGGGAGCAGGATACAAGAGGGATGGGAGAGGGAAGCACAAAATAGTGGGGAACAGAGACGTATGAGGAGATCCGTGGAAATGAGGGGGATGGGGTGGGGTACATGGGGTAAACAAGATGGACCCTGTAGGGACTTTCAGGAAGGAAAGCAGGGAATTTAAAGGAGGTGGGTTTGGAGTGGATTAAAGGGGGTAGAAAAGATCGTGGTTTTGGATTGTGGTGAACAGCTGTTTTAAAGGCCTGGAGGAAAGAGTGGGATTGAAGAGTGTGGAAGTTTGTTCCAAAGGTGGGAAAACAGTGGAATGAAAGAGTGAAGGTAAGCAGTGATTCATGATTTTGGTAGTTTCACCAGAAGGGGGTTGCTGGCGGACCTTGAGCGCCCTGTGGAAATATGGGTGGGACAGATAGCAGACAGAGCGGGGGGGGGGGGGGCAAGGCTGGTTAGGAGACTGTAGAAGACAAAGACCACTGACCTGCCTGCAGTGAGAGTGAGAAACCCAAAGACAGCCTCATCGTGGGAGATACCAATGATCCTAAATGCCTTGGTTTCCACAGTGTGAAGCTGAGAAAGGTGAGGGGCAGGAGCAGCAGCCCAGAGGGGAGACAAGTACTCCATCAGGCTGCGGATGAAAGCTTTATACCTGGTCAAGACCTCAGGTGTGCCAAGAAAGGACTTTGCATGATTGAGGATGACCAATCGGTGACTGGCTTAGGAGGTTTTGGAAACTGGCTTATCCATATAAATTATTTTGTTATTACCTCCTCCACCGAAGGCGGATGGACGTTGTGTTTTCACCTCTGTTTGTCTGTGAATAAAATATCTCCAGAAGTTGTGGATGGATTCAGATGAAATTTAGTGGTTATGTTGGGTGTTTGACCACGCCGAATTGATTCGATTTTGGTGAAGATCCATATCTGGGGGAGGTATGCGCTGTACCGAGTGCCCTTCAATTTTGATTTCTGTGATTATAATCCCTTAATAGTGCAACTGCCTTTGGCCTTTCACACCTCAGCTTTGATCTTTGATCTTTTGTAAGACTATGTAAGCCCTCCCTCCATCCAAATTTTACCCTTTATCTTGGATCCAGTCCATCTGACAGGATGGTACGGAGGCAGTGCTTCTAGTCTGGGTTTCATTCCTGACCGGACTGCAAGCTCTGGTATTGGTGCTTCAAATTCAGGGTGGTGGGTGCATCAATAAGAGTGCTATCTCTCAGATTGATGTTAAACTGGGTGTCCCATCTTTGGGCATTGAGGAAAGATTTGAGCCAAACTTCCTTTCAGCTGACCCCACAAGGAGGTGGAAATAATTGGTGGCATTGTCGAAGGTGACAAGCCCCTTTGATTTTTTTTTTTTTTTTTACTTCTGACCTTTTATCCATTCCATTTGCAATCATCTGACCACCTACCTTTACTTTGCTCTGATGAAGGGTGAGAACTCAAAAAGTTAAACCACACCTCATTTTCGACCATGGTAAAGATCAACTTTTGATAAAATTCATTGCTTATCTTGTCCTCCAAAGCAGGTGGATACTTGTAGCCTTCAAAACGACTACTTCCATTGCCTAGCTGTTCTACCCGAGTCTGTCTGATGCTTTTGTGTTTTTTTCTCCATGACTAGTCCCCGACCAATTTCACCGGAGTGGACTATAGGTTTGCTCTCTCTGTCTGTCCGTCCGTCAGAAGAGGTATTTTGAAGAATGTCCTAAAGCCTTCTCCAAAAGTTTCCCAGTAACTATGTGTGACACTAATGATGATTGGAAGGAAGCTAGATTTTGAAGAATGTCCTTAAAACCTTCAAAAGTGGATTCCAGTGAACATAAATCGCTTGTGGTGGTGTAGCGGTTATGAATCTGCCATCCCAGAGGTTGCAGTTCTGCTGAAGACAGCAGAATATAAACTCAGGATTTTGAGATTTTGCAACCTGAGTGTCTTAATAGAATTACCATGTCACCATCGCAATGTTCAATTACCATACTGAGGGTAATATGTCCGAGAGACCTTGGCTGATAGATTATGTATTCGCAGGCCAAAACGTTGTGGTTGACTCTTTAGTGCTGTGAGTTCAAATTGGGTTAGCCACCAAAATAATGCCTGTGAAGGGCAATGCCACCTCTCCCCCTAACTCATACAAGAGGGATTTTTAGTTTCCTTCACAAACAAAAGATGAATTATTAGAAGTAAACATCAATTGTTGAATTCCTTTTGCAAAAAAGACAAAGGGATGAAGTACTACGTACGGTAAACATCTCTTCTCGTAAGAATAGCCTGGAGTTGATGAAAGTGATGACATGATCCATATTCAGATTAAAGTCTGGCTCAATTTCTCAATTCACCGCACCCAGCCATGACCACAGCTCATTGACACCCTCCTCTTGTGAAAGTCCCAAAGCTTGGCTGTACTTGGGCGGTTCCCTAATGTACCTGAAATTGCCCCTGTGCTTGGCTTTATGGCATTGGCGTTGATTCCTCTCCACCGGTTGTGGTGAGCTTTGGCGTGAAGGATAATGCCATCGGCCATGGCCTGCGTTCTGGGAAGAGAGGACACAGAAAAGCCGGCCAGAGACCGGCAGCAAGCGGCAGAGACCAATGGTCACCCTGGCTCCACCAACAGCCACAAGTTGGAGTCGAACGACAACCTTGAAGCACTGCATGCGGCGGATGAAAGGTGGGTGATTAGATCATCGTGGTTTGTAAGTTTGTGTGCAACAGAGTGTGGAGTTAACTGAAAAAAAGGAAAAGAGGTCACTGGAGTAGAAAATATTTGATTTGGTTAATGGGTTCCATTTTACCTTTATATGAAGCAGAAACAGCTTGATCTTCTTTAAAGTGGGTTTTGACCTATTGGAATCAAACTGATCGTTATGGGCCAATGTGAAGTGGCTTTAGTCCAAAAATGAAAAACGGAATCATGTCCATCGTGAATGATTTCAAATACCAAAGCAAAGACCCTAATCTGTTGACTACAAGTCTTCCCATAATAATAGTTTGTGTGCCTTGACATGCTTGGTTGGTGAAACGAAAAGATTTTAATTTTTTTTTAAAAAGGAAGGAAACCGTCACTGTTTTAGTTTGTATAAACTGATAATTCTGATTTAAAACCTCAATGCAATTTGGTTTCATTCCTTATCAACGATGCATTTAGGTTGATGTTTGCTGTTTGTGTGAATACGACTTGAAATTCACTGTTTATCATTTAAAATAAAAAAAAAAACACTATTTACACTGTACTTGGATTATTAATTTATGACTCAGGTTCTCACATATAATCTCATCCTGAGATATTGATGATATAGGATCTTCCCTCCATTCTCACAAATCCTGAGGTTGGTATAAAGGAATGCTCAAGTTGTAAAGACATGAACCGGAGGGGACTCAAAAATTACTCTGACTTGTGTATTTTCAGTGAGAAGTATTTGTGTTTGATTGATGAACATGACTGTACAGAACAGACAAGTAGTGCTGTGTTGATATTGTCTGTGTTTTATTTTTCCTTTACATTTACTTGTGGCAGAGGGGATGGACAGGCTGTGGAAAAGCCAGCTGACTCCCTTTGTCAAACGGTGAGCTTGGAGTCAGAGTTTTCACATTGTGAGTGCTTGTTGAGGCAGGCTGACACCTACCTACAGGCCGTGAGTATAGCGTGGATCGTGTGACGTCTACCATCTATGATTATTCTTTATTGGTCCCCTACCTGCTTCACGAGAGAGGACTATAGGTTTGCTCTCCGCCTGTCCGTCCGTCCGTCTGTTCATACGTCTCACACCTGTGTTTTTTCTGACTTTTCTTTTTTTTCTTCCCCATACCCTTTAACATATTCAACTGAAACTTGGTACATGGCTCTATTATGAGGAGTTACAGAACAAGTTCGAGTTTCAGGGTGTTATGCCCTTTTTGGACTGAGAAACTATCACATTGGTAGGGGATGTGTTTTGGAAAGCATTTATCACTTTGTCTCTTATTTTTCACATGCTCTACTGCTTGACAGGGTTGTAGTATTCCATTCACTGACTTTGATTCAAGGATGTATGTATGTATGCATGTATTGCAAATTGAACGCCCTAACTTGGTGAAGCAGTGAGGCACAGATCGAGTCCCATCTGATTGTGCATTATGCCATCCTGATGAGCCCAAAGAAAGGCGAAACTTCGTCGGCGGCTCCGCTTTCCTTTATTTGTGACCTTTTACATCTTTGTCTTTAAAAAGACCTCGGTAACCTCGTGGAAGCTCCGCTTTCCTTTATTTGTGACCTTTTACATCTTGGTCTTTAAAAAGACCTTGGTAACCTCGTGGAAGCTCCACTTTCCTTTGTGACCTTTTACATCTATGTCTTTAAAAAGACCTCTAACCTCGTGGAAGCTCCGCTTTCCTTTATTTGTGACCTTTTACATCTTGGTCTTTAAAAAGACCTCGGTAACCTCGTGGAAGCTATCTGGAATTGGAGGTGAAGTGGTGGTTTGTGCATGCGTATCATCCTGCTATTTGTGTTCTCCTGTCCCCTCCATTCCTTCCCATATCAATCCTTCATTCCTTTGCGCCAGAACACCATATCCCTCACCGCAGTTTTTAAAAAATTTTTAATATAAGTGTACAGTATGTGTATTAAGATTCAAACAACCACATATCACTCTAAAATTAATGAAGATGGCAGTCAAAGCATGAGCACATCAGTTCTGTATGACGGTTGTCTCCCGAAATCACAATTCGATCTAAAAATCTGTGATTTAAACCTCGAGGTATCGATGAGGGCGTCCTGTCCGCCATGGTGTGGCCTCTGGACATGCTCCGGGGGTCGTTTGCCGGCTTTGCCTGGGGAAATCACCAACATCCTCCTTATCATCCCCTCCCCACAACTGTGCATGAACTTTGCTGATGAATTGTCAAACTTGTGATATATTGCGGATGATTTTCTATCTGCCTCGTTGAAGAAAAAACGCCCATCCCCTTTACTGCTACTACTATTGTATCAGGGTGTGGATCATAGGTGGTACTCGGCTTATTCTGTTTTGGTTGTTGTAGAAGAACTGCATCACCGACACGTATGTTGTGGTTTGAAGTGTGCCGCTTGGCATCCGCATTTTGTTTGATAACCAAGTTTCCGTCCAGGACATTTTGGAGTACAGGTTTTTGGTCCGAGTTGGAAGGTGAGGGATTTTTTGAGGGAACTTCTCTTCCCAAAAGAAGTGCTGCTGAAGATGCCTCTGTGACGCAATGCGGTGTTGTACGAGAATTTAGCAGAAATGTGAAGTTCCTGTGATTGATGCATGCTGTGTGAAGAGCTTCACACAAGAGTGTGGGAAAAAAAAAAACCTTCTACCTGTGAGTTGGCTTGAGGCCAAGAAGGTGTTCTATTGCGATGTTTGATTCCATGAATGCAGCAAAACTGTTTGAACTCGAAACTGATAATCTGGGTCCATCGTCTGATGCAATTGAATGTGACAAGTCGTTGATGGAAAATACAGTTGTTTGGCCTCTAATGACATACTGGGTAGAGATGGATGGACAGGATGTAATTGCTTGTGGCCATCGGGAACATTCATGGACAATGCCAAGGATGTTTTCGCCGATGGGAAATGGACTGTACATGTCAACGTGGATGACCTCACGTGTATCGATTGGCATCTTGGTCATTTGTAACAGTACATGTTGACACTAGCACCTCAAGTTGGATGGCCAACGTGCTTCTGAGCAGAGATCCTATATCATCCATATCAGCCACCACTATGTTGGCCACAGTTTTACTTCTTTAAAAAAAAAAAAAAAAAATTATACTCCAGACTCATCCCAACCCCAACATTTACCTTCCTCCATTCTCCCTCTCACTAACGATGACGTCGCGATGCACACTTATCTCCAATTTGATCTTCAATTGCCTCATCAACGTCATAATGCTCAAGATCACACTTTCTCACTACCTGCCAAAACCAGGTAACATAATTAGCAGTCGACTCGTGAGGTGTTTAAGTTTTGCGATCGCCATGTCGAAATCGTTTCCCATATCAGTGAGGGTCTCGGACACTTGGTACCCTTTTCATCGGCGATGTGCAGCACGACAGCGCGTTTTGTTCCATCTCGTTCATGTTCGCAGCAGCCATGTCGTACTCCATGCTCTGTCGCCATTTTCTCCATTGCTGCGCAGTATTGTATTTGTTACCATTAAATGTCATATGGTTGTGGATTTAGTAAGTCCAACTTGCGTGCTCTTATGTATTCTCCTCGTCACCAATATCATGTTCTTCCAGACCAGGAAACCATTGTTCATCTCCACACCGCCACGCCACATGAACCTCAGTCTTTATCTCAGACCTGGTTGCTTAAAGCATTCCAAAGAAAATATTTCAAGATTTATTGAAATATTTCCTCTAGTTTCCCCTGAAGGACATCCTTAATTTGAGGATCATTGCATATTTGAATATTCTTGCTCTGTCTGTTATCTGTCCCCCCACCCCCATTTCCACAGGGTGCTCAAGGTCCACCAGCAACCCCTTCTGGTGAAACTTCTAAATTCAAGAATCGCTGCTCACCTTCATTCTTTCATTCCTCTTTTTTTTTTTTCCCCGCCTCTGGAACAAACTCCCACACTCTGTTCAATCCCATTCTTCCCTCCAGGACTTCAAAACAGCTGTTCACCACCACTTCTTATCATTCCCCATCCAAATTATCGATCTTTTCTACCCCCATTAATCCACCCCAAACACACCTCATTCAAATTCCCTGCTTTCTTTCCTGAAAGTCCCTGCAGTACCACCTTGTGTACCCTGCCCCATCCCTCTCCCTTCCACAGATCTTCTCATGTCTCTGTTCCACACTGTTTTGTGCGTCCCTCTCTGGCCCCTCTTCTCTCTTGCTGCCTTTGTTATACGTTCTCTGTGTTAACTCTTATATGAGCTTCAACAGTGAATGCAAAAAAAACGTTCCTTAAGTTTTTCCTTAAAACCTTCCTTGTACTCAAGGAGCACCCCCCCAACCTTAGAGTCTCCATATGGTGCTCTTCATGGAAATTGGTCATGAAAATGTCGATTATCACCACGTAAGATGTCGCTAACGTGTTTTCAGACACAATCTCAACCCGCTTGATATCGATGATGACATTCCCCTGATCTAAACCAAGTACTAAGGAATAACTTTAATTATACGAAGGATCTTTGATCCCCCAGGAATCATTTCCACAACAATATGTTTTAAATAATTTATTTAAAAACCCCATTGAACTGACAACTCCACAGTACTGGTATTGAACGCGTGATGTCTGGGCCGATGTGAAGGTGTGTTCTGCTGCAGGTACTGCAGGTGCACCTGGATGAGTTTTTTTTTTTTGGTATACCTTGTCAAGGCTCGTATGAGAGCTAACACACAACACACACCAAGGGAGGCATGAGACGGGTGTGGGAAGGACAAAACGGTGAGGAGCAGAGACATTAGGAGATCTGTGGAAGGGAGAGGGATGGGGTGCGGAACACGGGGAATACAAGATGGACACTACAGGGACTTTAATGAAGGAAAGCAGGGAATTTTATGGAGGTGGGGTTGGGGTGGATTAACGGGGGTAGAGAAGATCAAGGATTTAGATGGGGTACGATAAGAGGTGGTGGTGAACAGCTGTTTTGAAGGCCTGGAGGGAAGAATGGGATTGAACAGAGTGAGGGAGTTCATTCCAAAGGCTGGAAAAAAGAGGAATGAAAAAGGGTGAAGGTGAGCAGTGATTCGTAATTTTGGAAGTTTAACCGGAAGGGAGTTGTTGGCGGACCTTGAACGCCCTGTGGAAATATGGTGGGGGAAAAAAAATCGCAGACAGAGTTGAGGGAGGGGGGCGAGTCCAGAGAGGAGATGGTAGAAGAGAGAAAGGCCACCGACCTGTCAGTGGTGAGAGAGTGAGAGGCCCAAATACTCAGCCTCATCGTGGGAGATACCAATAATCCGAAATGCCTTTGTTTCCACAGCGTGAAGCCGAGAAATGTGAGAGGCAGGAGCACCAACCCAGAGGCGAGAGCATTACTCCATCAGGCTGTGGACGAAAGCTTTGTACGTGGTCAGGATCTCAGATGGGCCGATGAAGGACTTTGCACGATGGAGGATTCCCAGTTGGCGACTGGCTTTGGAGATCAGGTTGGAAATGTGGCTTTCCCAGGAAAGATCATGGCAGATAGTGAGACACAGAAGCTTGAAAGAAAGGACTTCTTCCAGAGGATTGTTGAGAAAGTGGATGGGGTTTTTTTTCCAAATGGTCCTTTTGGAGAGACACAGTGAGAGTGTAAGATTTGTCAGGATCGAAAGACGTGCTCCACAGGTTGGAACAGTTCGTGATATTACCCAGATCCGCAAACTGCGAAGAAGCTGCTGCTTGCCGGTCTGAAGGATGACAGATGGTCCAACAAAGGGTGGAGTCATCAGCAAAGAGATAAAGAGGATTTTCCAGAGAGTCAGAGAGATCATTGATGAAAATCAGAAAAAGAACAGGGCCCAGAACACTGCCTTGAGGAACTCCAGCCTGGACAGGAAGAGGGGATGAAAGAACTCCATTTAGGGCCACACGTTGACTGCTACAGGAGAGGAAGTCAGTGATCCATGAGTGGAGATGGCCTTGGATACCATGGGAAGAGAGTTTAGTGAGTAGGGCAGGGTACCAGACTGTGTCAAAAGCACGTGATATGTCCAGGGATACGGCTCGGATTTCATGTCTGGCATTGAGGATCTCCATCCATTGTTGGGAGAGCAGAAGCAGCATATCCAGGGTAGAGTGACCTGCTCTGAAACCAATTTGATGATCGAAAATTAAGCCATTGGAGAAGAAGAAGGATTTCATGTCTAAAGCGATGATGGATTCCATAACTTTGCTGATGATTGGGAGAAGGCTGATTGGTCTGTCGTTGCAGGGATCTGTTTTTGCACCTTTTTTGTGCAGGGTGATAATGTTTGCTGATTTCCAAGCAGATGGCAGATGACCTTGAGCAAATGAGAGGGTGAATAGAACAGAGAGAGGGTGAGCAAGAGCAGAGGAGCAGGTTTTTAGTACACGTGGACTGATGCCATCTGGACCGGTTGCAGAATCTGAATCGAGGTTTGACAGCAAGCTCTCCACCTTGTCAGGAGAAAAGGACACAGAGTCCACGGACAGTTGTGTACGACTGGGTAAGGTGGGTACAGAAAGCGATGGGTTTTGGACGCAAGACTTCGAAGCAAACACCAAGTTTAGGCATTCAGCCTTTTCACGTGCGGCATCAGCAGTGCGGCCATTTGAGGTAAGGGAGGGAATGGAGGGGAAACATCCACCAGAAACAGATTTGATTGGACGCCACCAGTATTTGGAGGAGGGAGGGAGTTTTGAGAGCTCAGACTTGAGATTAGAATGATGTTTTCTGGCTCTCCTGAGGGTAGATACACACTTGTTCCGAGCTTTATTGAAGGAACTGAGGTTGGGTTTGCTTTCCATGAGGCAAAGGCAAGTTGTTTCAGGACAACTGCCTCACCCCAAGCTTCAGTGAACCAAGGGCGGGAGGAAGGGTAGGACAACTGAAGACAAGGGGGGATAAATCTGTGCATGAGGGAGAGCAAGTTCCTTTGAAAGAATTCCCAGGATGAATTGATGTTGGAGAAAGTTGTGATGGGAGATCAGTCTAGAAGTTTTGATGGCTGCTCGGAGACCCTGCCAGTTGGCCTGAGTGAAATGCCAGACTCGACGGCGGTGAGGTGGTTCTCTGATAATAGCCAGAGAGATGTCTACTTTGACAAGGACGTGGTCAGAAGAACCGATTGGAGTGGAGAAAGAGCAGATATTTTCATGGAAATTTGTCAAAATCAGATCCAGAAGAGATAGAGTACTATTGGTTGAGATCTGGATTGGGAAGTTGACTGACTGAGTCAGTCCCAATGCATCACAGAAGTCTTTTGCTGAAATGCTATGACAGATGAGAGAGGTACCCACACCTTGCATGTAATGGTAGTCCGTACTGCTAATTCTTTGTTCTTAGTCTTAGTCCGTGCTGCTAGTGTAATGGTATTTTCACGATGCGAACATACATTGCTTCCTGTTTACATTACTTGTATATCAATTAAGTTGATACTGACGGTGACCCCAGGAACAAAGTTTAAGTGCGTGTGTAATAAATAGATTGAAAGCGGTGTTATTGGGTCCAAAACTCATCAATCCCGCGTTGTAGATAGAGTGTGCGGCCTCGTTCGACTTGGGGGAGTCCCGGTTTACCCTGTAGACCTCGGTCTTACCCAAATCGAGGGATTCTTAACAATTATACACTTAACATTTGTAGTTATAGTGTTGTAATTAAACATAAAAGTACTTCAACACACATCATGCAACTCTACAATGTATTGTCTCTTTAACTTGAGAAAAGCCTCCACTCATGCTTCTGTCTCTTCCTGAAACCAGTTTGCAGATTGCTTTGCTGTCTGAGCTTTTGGACGCCTCTTACTATCTATAATCTGATGGGTTGCTTGTACAGCTTTAAGGAAATCCTTACTGGAGGATTTCCAAAGGGTTGTTTATGCAACAGTCCTCAAGGAACTCCTTCGTGAAGGAATCGCAGAGTGTACCTCAAGGGAAATCTTTCCTTTAGGATGAGAGAATTTTATGCAACTGGTACTTGTGTGTATGCGTCATTGGTTGTTATCTCGATATGCAGGTTTCAGAAGGTGGAACGGAGCCCTCGCAGGTCTCAAAGTATCCATCTTCATGCATGTGTGTATATATAGATGAGCGTGCGTGTGTATGTGTGCATGCGTGTAAGTTGTCGTTGACTGGTTTCAGGACATGGAACAGAGACCTGCCAAGTCTGAAAGTATCCATATCCATATCCATTGTGTTTACATTTTCAGAGGCCTGAGAGTTGCTCGACTTAATATCAAATGTGTGCGCACACGCGACCATAAATCTGCTCGCTCCGCTTGCCTCACCACACGTCGCTACAGAGGCACGTCTTTGTTTTAACTGAGGATCACCGCAACTCACGTACAATCATAACATGGTATAAACACTTCTTTTGCACAAATTAATTTGTTATATTAGTGATGTAATTTTTAGAAGTAGTAGAAATTGAAGATTTAAGTTGGAATTTTTAATTTTTTTTATTTTCAACCCCCCCCCCTCCCCCAACTTCGGCTGAGGACATACATACAGGAGGGGTAGGTACAGACCAGAAATTTTGCACGATTTCACAAAAGTTTGAGGGAGTAGTTCAGTGATGTGGTGTGACTTATAACTAAATTAATATATTATGTGTATATATATATATATATATATATATATATATATATATATATATATATATATATATATATATATATATATATATATATATATATATATATATATATATATATATATATATATTATAATATATGTATGTACTGTATGCGTCGTTTGCAATGCCTATTGACTCACCATGACTGAAGTCAAACCATCAGACTAGTGTCTTGTTGTTTTTTTTTTTTTTTTTTTTTTTTTTTTTTTTTTTTTTTGTATACCTTGGTCGAGGCTCGTATGAGAGCTAACACACAACTCACAGCAAGGAGGCATGAGACAAGAGGGGTGGGAGTGGAAGGGACAAAACATTAGGGAACAGACACAGGTGAACTGTGGAAGGGAGAGGGATGGGGATGGGACGGGGAACATGGCGAGGAGAAGATGGACATTACAGGGACTTTCAGGAAGGAAAGCAGGAGAATTGAAGAAGTGGGCATGGGTGGATTATCGGGGGTAGAAAAGATCGAGAGGATTTGGATGGGGGAAGATAAGAGGTGGTGGTGAACAGCTGTTTTGAAAGCCTGGAGGGAAGAATGGGAAAGAATAGAGTGAGGAAGTTTATTCCAAAGGCGGGAAAAAGAGGAATGAAAGAGTGAAGATGAGCAGTGATTCGTGATTTTGGTAGTTTTACCAGAAGGGTGTTGTTGGCGGACCTTGAGCGCCCTGTGGAAATGTGGTTGGGACAAATCGCAGAGAGAGCAGGGGGGCAAGGCTGAGAGGAGTCGGTAGAAGACAGAAAGACCACCGACCAACCTGCGGTGATTGAGTGAGAGGCCCAAAGACTCAGCTTCATTATGCGGGAGATGCCAATGATCTTAAAAGCCCTGGTTTCGACAGCGTGAAGTCGAGAAAGGTGGGAGGCAGGAGCACCAGCCCAGAGGGAGAGCAGTACTCCATCAGGCTATTGGACAAAAGCTTTGTAAGTAGTCAGGAGCTCAAGAGGGCCGAGGAAGGACTTTGCACGACGGAGGATTCCCAGTCGGCGACTGGCTTTTGAGGCAAGGTTGGAAATGTGACTTTCCCAGGAAAGGTCATGGCAGATAGTGAGACCCAGAAGCTTGAAAGAAAAGACTTCTTCCAGAGGATTGTTGAGAAAGTGGATGGGGGGGTTTTGTAAACGGTCCTTTCGAAGAGACATAGTGAGAGTGAGATTTGTCTGGATTGAAAGACATGTTCCACGTGTTGGACCAGTTTGTGATTTTATCCAGATCTGCAGTGAGCGAAGAAGCTGCTGCTTGCCGGTCTGAGGGATGACAGATGGTACGGCAGAGGGTGGAGTCATCGGCAAAGAGAAATAGAGGATTTTCCAGAGAGTCCGAGAGATCATTGATGAAAACCAGAAAAAGAACAGGGCCCAGAACGCTACCTTGAGGAACTCCAGCCTGCACAGGAAGAGGGGATGAAAGAACTCCATTTAGGCCACACGTTGACTGCGACAGGAGAGGAAGTCTGCGAGCCATGAGTGGAGATGGCCTTGAATACCATGGGAAGAGAGTTTGGTGAGTAGGGCAGGGTGCCAGACTGTGCCAAAAGCACGTGATATGTCCAGGGATACGGCTCGGATTTCCTGTCTGGCATTGAGGACCTCCATCCATTGATGGGAGAGCAGTAGCAGCATATCCAGGGTAGAGTGACCTGGTCTGAAACCAAATTGATGATTGGAAATCAAGCCATTGGAGAAGAGGAAGGATTTCTCATGTCTGAAGCAATGATGGATTCCATAACCTTGCTGATGATTGGGAGAAGGCTGATTGGTCTGTAGTTACAGGGATCTGTTTTGCACCTTTTTATGCAGGGCAGTGATGTTAGCAGATTTCCAAGCAGATGGCAGATGACCTTGGGAAAATGAGAGGGTGAATAGAACAGAGAGAGGGTGAGCAAGAGCAGAAGAGCAGGCTTTGAGGACACGTGGGCTGATGCCGTCTGGACCGGTTGCAGAATCTGACTCGAGGTTTGAAAGCAAGCTCTCCACCTTGTCAGAGAAAAGGATACAGAGTCCAGGGACAGTTGGGTGCGACTGGGTAAAGTGGGTAGAGATAGTGATGGGTTTGGGACACAAGATTTAGCTGCAAACACCGAGTTTAGACATTCAGCTTTATCACGTGTGGAATCAGCAGTGCGGCCATTTGAGGTAAGGGAGGGGATGGAGGGGGAACATACACCAGAAACAGATTTGATTAAACGCCACCAGGATTTTGAGGAGGGAGAGAGGTCTGAGAGTTCAGACTTGAGATGAGAAAAGATGTTGTTTTCTGGCTCTCCTGAGGGTAGATACACACTTGTTCCGAGCTTTGTGGAAAGAACTGAGATTGCTCTCAGTTGGGTTTGCTTTCCATGAGGCAAAGGCAAGTTGTTTCAGGACAACTGCCTCGCCACAAGCTTCAGTAAACCAAGGGCGGGAGGAAGGGTAAGACAACTGAACACGAGAGGGGATAAATCTGTGCATGAGGGAGAGCAAGTTTCTTTGAAAGAATTCCCAGGATGAGTTGATGTTTGAGAAAGTAGTGATAGGAGACCAGTCTGTAAGTTTGATGGCTGCTCGGAGACCCTGCCAGTCGGCTTGAGTGAAATGCCAGACTCGACGGCGGTGAGGTGGTTCTCTGATAACAGCCAGAGAGATGTCCACTTTAACAAGGACGTGGTCAGAAGAACCAATTGGAGCGAAGGAAGAGCAGCAGATATTGTCAGGGAAATTTGTCAAAATCAGATCCAGAAGAGATGGAGTACCATTGGTTGAGATCCGGGTCGGGAAGTTGACCGATTGAGTCAGTCCCAATGAGTCACAGAAAGCTTTTGCTGACGTCCCATGGCAGGTGAGAGAGGTACCCACACCTAGCCAACTGGCGTGATGACAATTGAAGTCGCCACATAAGAGGAAGAGAGAGTTTGGATGAGAAGATAGAAGATGGTCCATGTTTTCGGAGAGTGAGGTGTAGATGGAGTCATCACTGTTCGGTGGACGGTACAGTACACATATAAACATGAGGTGGGAGAGGAGGGGAACCCGAAGCCAGAGGTATTCCTGGGGGTGTGGGGGAGTGAGAGCAGTGCAGGGAGAGTGAGGAATAGAGTCTTTGATGAAGAGAGCAACCCCTCCACCAGGACGAGGCTCAGGTCTGTCATACCGTAAGAGGGAGTAACCAGGAGAGATACTTGGGAGTCAGACACGTCTTGGGAGAGGAAAGTTTCTGTTAGGCAGATAATGTCTGGTTTGTCAGTGGCAACCTGCATGGAAAGATCTGAAAGGTTTGAGCGAAGGCCCCGGATATTTGAGGTCCACACTTTTAATGAAGAGGTAGGGGAGGAGGCTTTGGGTGCAGGAGGTGGAGGGGCGGGGGAGGGTAGGACGAGGGACGAGGGGGGAGGTAAGGAGGGTTGCTGAAGGAGTGTGGGGTATTGCAGAATAGCGAGGGGAGGGGGCCGAATGAGGAGGAGAAAAGGCTGTGGTGCTGGGAGAGAGGGGGGACAAGAGACAAGGAAGATGGCAGTTGAGGATTTGAGGGAGGTGGAGTGAAGAGATGGAGGTGAGAGGGCAGTGGAGGGAGGCAGGTTGGTGGATGAGAGGGGGGGCAACTTAGAGAAGGAAGAGTGAGGGGATGAAAGGTGGGAGAAAGGTGAGGGGGAATTTTTGAAAGAGGTGAGAGGGAGGCTTGGAGGGAGAAGAGGATGGTTGCTTTGAGAGTGAGAGTGAGGGGTGAGGGGGGTGAGTTGGCACTGAAGTTGGAAAAAGAATGGTTGATGGAAAGCTGAGCATCCATGGCAAACTGTGGTTTTTAAAAGTTTTAGGTCAGAGATGCGATTTAACACAATTCTTGATGGATGCAATGAACGAGAATTCAGAGCATGGAGAGAAGAAGCGCTGTAAAAGTTGGATTTTTAAGGCAAGAAATGAAGGAGAGGTCGAAATGAGAGCAGTCTGTTAAAATAGCAGAAGAGAAGTGCATTGTGAAACAGTAAAGAGTACCACATGTGTGAGAGAGGAAGATGAAGCATTATAAGATCGTTTTTGTTGTTAATATTAATGTATGAGAGAGTTCAACAGATTAGGTCATGGAAGTGTAAAAAAAAAAAGAAATCGAGGAAGACGAGGAGGAAGTTAAGAGGAAGAAGAAGTAGCAGAATCGGGAGAAGGTGAGCGTGTTGTTGTTGTTGTTGGGTTTTTTTTTTTTTTTTTTTTTTTTTTTTTTTTTTTTTTTTTTTGAGATAAGAAAGAGATTAGTTGGGAGAATGGGGGATGTTTGGAAAGTGGGGAGGATGAAAATTGAAGGTAATGGGGAGGATAGAAATTGAAGGTAATGGGGAGAAAAAACAAACAAACAAACAAAAAAACGATCGAACACCGAGTGGAACCGGTAGGCCTCAAACCTAGGACTAGGCCTCAAACACCAAGTAAGAACGTCGACAAAAATACTCACAAAATAGCACGATTTTTGAAACAAAACCGAACTAGGAACACACATTAACATGTAGGTGAGAAAATTAAACAGTTAAAACGGGACAAATAACAACCGGAACTTAACTTTGAGAATGTCAGCAGGGAGCCCCGAAGGAGACCTCTTGCCGCTCAAAACCGGAGGTTTTGTATGATTTTATTGATGTGCTATGTATTGGATGTGCTATGTATTGGAACCTCTTTTGAGTTCCAGGAAATATAATTGGACACTTTAAAGAGGACTGCAAAAAAGGGATTAAAATGAAAAAACCTTTAAAATCTCCACAGCATATTAAATTAGTTGAAATACGGCCTGTTTTATATATATATATATATATATATATATATATATATATCGGTTTAATTACCCCCCATCCTGATTTTATTATCAGTGCTGAGATTTCTTTCGTTCTTGTTTTCATCTGACGTATTGCTTGGTGTTCCCATTTGAGTACTTTGTTACCCCCACCACCAATGATTGGTAGAGTTTGTTTTCACCCCTGTCTGTCTGTTTGTGTGTCTGTGAACAGGATGCCTCAAAAAATTACGGAGGGATTTGGACAAAACTTGGTCCACAAGTTGAGTATGTGACAAGGAAGAATTGATTTAGTTTTGGTGAAGATCCAGATCCAGATCCGGTTCCAAGAATTTTAAATTGATTCTTTAGCATTGAGTGATGGGACTAAAACTGATATACAAGGAGTCCCCGCGATCCGTAGTTTTGCACACAAGTCCATAAGTTACTTCTGAACATTTTCATTATACATCTAACAATTCCCTGCACTAACGTCCATTGGCGTTCCACTCTACAATGCACTGCGTCCTCTCTCTCCCTCTCTGACTCTTATCTCACGCTGTGCATTGGTGGACTTGACACCGCCACGTACTGTGCAGTACTTTCCTGCATTTTTATCCCCCACCGCGTGGCGGAAGGGGGATATTGTTGTCACCCAGGTCGTCCGGCTGTCCGTCCGTCCGGGCGTCAACATTTATAGCTGTGAGTGCGATAACTCATAAACTGTTCGCCATATCGATTTGAAATTTGAGTCACACATGTACCACCTGAAAAGGAAGAACCCTGTTGATTTTGGGTGCTGGCCGGATCCAAGATGGCCGACTGGGGTGGCCATCTTGAAAAAATGTTTTTTGTAATAAATGGAAAAACGCTTATCTGATTTTAATTATTTTTGGTTACTACGGTCCTCACCCCTGGGGAACTTTTTCGAGATGATGACCAAATGGTGTCTTGTTTCCAATTCACCTCCCTCATTCTCTGTATATATGTATGACCTTTTTCATTCAATGGCGGGGGATTCTCCATCTCTGATGGTATATTTATCTGTGTTCTTTACCGTGGTAATGAAAAGGGTAAACCTGCACGTAAGCGGCAACGCAGGTAGTGTAACTCCTGATGTCAAATTGGATATAATGAAACAAAATAAGAATGGTGAACGACCAGCCGATATCGCTTGTGATCTTGGTTAACTGCCGATGATTTTAAAGAACGCTGATGAGGGCCGTGCAGACGGCACGGAGCGCTACGCCGCACACGAGAGTGGGCGGGACGGCCGCGGAAGCTTTGTGTGGGGTCCTGTTTGAACACCGCAGGGGTTTGCAACACGAGTGCCAGTTTCTGGGCATGAGTGCATGTGCTGGCACAAAGGCTGGAGCCTGGGTCCGTGGAGGAAACCATGTGGCTTAGTGGGAAGGATAATTTTGAGGGTGAAGGATTGATGCAGGCAGCTTGACAGTGACGATAAGAGATTTTTTTCACGGTGTAAGACCACTAAATTATCATTATAAAATAGTTTGAAGATTTGATGAGCAAGATAAGAAGTTGTTTCGGTTTTAAAATTTATTTAATTGATCGTATTTTAATTCCTCCACTGACTAAGACACCGGAGACATTGTTCACCTGTTGTCCGTACGTACGTATGTCTGTGCTAATTTTCTCTGTTTTCTCTACAAGTGCTTATCTGACTGATAGGAAATTTTCACCATCGATGTGGTTACTCGTGTGGAATGTGTTAATGACAATTATGACATCATAGGCCATGTGGTCTGGCAGCCATGTTGGAAAAAAGGTAAAAACTTTGGATCTCTATCTCCGAAACCGCTGCATGGACAAAATTGAAACTTTGCATATTTGAAAGGCTCTCCATGGGGAATAAGTGATTTATCTTTGATGATGTCATAGGTGGTTTTGTTGTGATGTCATAATTGCAATTATATTATGAATTGTATAGGGGGAAAAAATTGATGTCATCGGCCACATGGTTCGGCAGCCGTATTGTTTTTAACATAAAAAATCTTCAAAAATCTTCTTAAAAGGCTGAACAAATCGAGGCGAAACTTTACAGGTATGATCACCTATGCATGAAAACCAGAAAGTTCTCCACCTATGATGTCATAGGTCACGTGGTTTGCCAGCTATTATTATTATTATTATTATTATTATTATTTTTTGAAGAATAAACCTTAAAAAATCCTCTTCTCCAGAATGGCTTGACAGATCGAGGGGAAACTTCACGCACATGTTCCACAATCGATACCAGAGTGTTCACGAATAATTGATAGGACACATGGTTTGGCAGCCATATTAGAATGAAGGAAAATATTTTAAAAGTTCTTTCTCTTGAACCGCTTCATCGATCGATGTGAGACTTCACACACATCATCTCGCGCCATTGCTGCATATCGTATGGATATGATGATGTCACAAGTCATGTGGTTTGGCAGCCATCTTGGAGATAAAAATGCACTTTGTCCCATTCGCACAAAACTTCACAAATCTGATCGTCTACCCAATTAGAGGCAGAATGGAAATTTATAATGTCATAGATCACATGATTCGGCAGCAATATTGGATTGAAAATAAAAACCTTAAAAAAATCTTCTTCTCCAGAACAGCTTACTAGATCGATTTGAAACTCCACGTACATGATCGATTAGCCTTGGGGAATATATGATGTAAATCTTAACGTCATAGGTCACATGGTTTGGCAGCTATGATTTTTATTTTTATTTTGCATGTAATTACTTGAATAGTTATTTTTTGCTTTATTATTTGGTTACTACTGCTATGTCTGTATTTGTATTTGGCAACATCAGTTAGCTTTTAAGTTGCCATGGAATAATATTACTTCACTTTTTTCCTTCCTTCTTAATCCAACCATACCTTTTGAAATAGCATATCTGATGGTTGTTGTATATCGCTGGTTTATTGTGATATTTATTTTGTTCCTGAAGGCACACGAGCAACATGCATGACCCAGGTTTGAATGCATTTTACTGGTCATTTTATTTTTGTGAAGAACCTCTCGGTCCTGATGTACTTTTTGGATTGCTACCCCATAATTGCTCATATCCATTCACAATGTGAACTTCCCCCACTTCAAACCTGTCCAGAACCTACACCCCAACATCACATCCATCCACAGCATGCCCTCTCCCTTCCCTCTCCCACATCAAACCCGTGTACAGCCTGCACTTCCCCAACACCCAACCCATCCACAACCTGAATCTTCCCCACATCATATCCCTCCATAGCCTGCACCTCTCTCAAATCGAACTAACCTGCACCTCCTCCATACCAAATCTACCAATCACATTGACCTCACTCAGACCATTTATGTGTCGAGACAACACGATGAGCAATGCTAAACGAATGGGAAGATAACATTGTCATGTAACAACTGCTTGTATTATGCTGTACTGTGTGAGAACACCGTTTTTAAAATCGAGTGTGAATCAGGTTCAAACACTGTAAAGTGTTGAGTTCCTGTGAGTTGAAGACTGGCTCGTTTGGTGTTCCCCATCAAAGTACTTCATGCTGATGGGATCTCATGCAGCTTCAAGTCACATTCGTCTTGTTTTGTTCACAGTTTCTTCATGTTCTTGGGATTCACGTGAAAGTACACTGAAGTCTCCTAATGTCCTTATATCGCGCTTGCTTTTAATACATGTACAGACTCCTTCCTAGGTCATAGACAATTGAGGAACAAATAGGTCTCTTCTTCCTTGAATACAATATGAAGGAGAAGGTTGAGGTTTAAAAAAAAAATCGTTCACCATATCCCATGTAGCACACACACTCTGTGCTATATAGTCCGTGATGCCATGGCGTGAAGCTGCAAGTTCCAGACGCTGTTGTGCATCTCTTGGCAAATGGACCTCGCGATCCACAAAAGAGTCGTTGAAGTTTCAAAGGAGAAGCTTGTCGAAGTATATACTTCATGCTGAAGACACAAAACCAGGTCAATCCATTTGCCTCGGTACCGTTTAAAATTGCAAGCAATTAGTGTGGTTAAAAAACAGTCTGGAGTTGTTTTTATCCTGTGGAATCGACGACTGCAAGCTTAGAGATATAAACCTTGAGAAAGACCTAATTTCTTTGGATTGCATCTAGGCGTTGGTCGTTTGAACGGCAAATGGTCTTTTCAAGCGCAATCGAGAAAACGAAGAGGCAATACTACTGGTATCGCATCACGGACGTTTTGAAAAGGCGTAAAAACTGGAACCATGAAAAATCTCCCGGATTACGGGAAAAATGAATAAAACCGAAACCTTTCCGGGGTATCCGATCTCTTTTGGGCTCACTTAATGCCGAGACCATTACATGTGTAATTACTGTTACAGGTGATCTCACCGTTGGCCACTGATGAAAGCTACCTGTGCCGGTTTCAGTAATTGCTTGGTGGCTTAGAACATATTAAATGAATCATTTGATGTGACGAAAGTGGTTCATTTTGCGATCTTTACAGCTAGACCGTGATTCGAATCCATGTCGTCTGTATCGGTGCGGCCTGCTTAGCTTTGTCGGCCTAAAAACTTGCTTCATCATGCAAAGGCCCCATGTTCGGCCGGCATGTCAAACAATGGCTTCCGACGTGATGCTGGTTTCTTTGAAGTCAAATGTCGCTTTACGTTTGTGGGCAAGATACGCAATACATCTAATCAACTGAAGGTTGATTAGGGTTTGTTAAGCCTGGTGTTGGCTTCACAGTTAAGGTGACTGGCTTGAGATCTTCTGGTCTTGAGTTAAAGACCCTGCCGTGCCGTTGAAATAGCCTGAGTCAAACCATCCGGTGTTGTCATCCTTCCAAGGTCGGCCAAATGAGTACCAGTTGACTGGTAACAGGGGCACTGCATCAGCGGCATAGCCGCATTTCCAGAAAATGATATACAGCCAGCAGCCACAGGCTGCATATGAAGACATTAGTTTCTGGAAGGTCCCATTGCATACGAAATTGGAGGTTTTTTTTTTCCCCCAATCTGGGAATCTAGGCCTGGCCGGGTGATGTTTTTTTGAGCATTAGCCCTTCACATGAAGAGTCAATGATGCTCTGACGAAGAGCTCGTGTTCGAAATGTCAGCTGATTCTCATTTCTCATAGTGGTAAATGTAGCAATCAACTTTTAGTTGATGGAATGCATTCAACAATAACTTTCCTTGTTTCTTAAATGTAATTTAAATGTAAGCTCATCCAAGAGCCTTAGACAATGGGAAATGTTAA